>NC_041401.2:69042687-69110187 GCF_900747795.2 Erpetoichthys calabaricus | reverse complement strand
ATCTTCCTCTTCACAATACCCCATAGATTCTCTATGGGGTTAAGGTCAGGCGACTTTGCTGGCCAATCAAGAACAGGGATACCATGGTCCTTAAACCAGGTACTGATAGCTTTGGCACTGTGTGCAGGTGCCAGGTCCTGTTGGAAAATGAAATCTGCATCTCCATAAAGTTCGTCAGCAGCAGGAAGCATGAAGTGCTCTAAAACTTCCTGGTAGACGGCTGCGTTGACCTTGGACCTCAGAAAACACAATGGACCAACACCAGCAGATGACATGGTACCCCAAACCATCACTGACTCTGGAAACTTTACACTGGACCTCACGCAACATGGATTCTGTGCCTCTCCTCTCTTCCTCCAGACTCTGGGACCTTGATTTCCAAAGGAAATGCAAAATTTACTTTCATCAGAGAACATAACTTTGGACCACTCAGCAGCAGTCCAAAGGCGAGACACTTCTGACGCTGTCTCTTGTTCAAGAGTGGCTTGACACAAGGAATGCGACAGCTGAAACCCATGTCTTGCATACGTCTGTGAGTGGTGGTTCTTGAAGCACTGACTCCAGCTGCAGTCCACTATTTGTGAATCTCCCCCACATTTTTGAATGGGTTTTGTTTCACAATCCTCTCCAGGGTGCGGTTATCCCTATTGCTTGTACACTTTCTTCTACCACATCTTGTCCTTCCCTTCGCCTCTCTATTAATGTGCTTGGACACAGAGCTCTGTGAACAGCCAGCCTCTTTAGCAATGACCTTTTGTGTCTTGTCCTCCTTGTGCAAGGTGTCAATGGTCGTCTTTTGGACAACTGTCAAGTCAGCAGTCTTCCCCATGATTGTGTAGCCTACAGAACTAGACAGAGACCATTTAAAGGCTTTTGCAGGTGTTTTGAGTTAATAAGCTGATTAGAGTGTGGCACCAGGTGTCTTCAATATTGAACCTTTTCACAATATTCTAATTTTCCGAGATACTGAATTTGGGACTTTCATTAGTTGTCAGTTATAATCATCAAAATTAAAAGAAATAAACATTTGAAATACATCAGACTGTGTGTAATGAATGAATCTAATATACAAGTTTCACTTTTTGAATGGAATTACTGAAATAAATCAACTTTGTCATGATATTCTAATTTTATGACCAGCACCTGTATGTATGTGTATATATATATATAAAATCAATGTATGTGTGTGCGTGTGTATGTATGTTCCAGCATCACTTCCGAACGGCTGGAGCAATTTTCATGAAACTTGGTACACATTGTTTCTCATTGGTCGACTAAAAATACTGTAGGGTGAAATCAACCCTAACCCACCCCCTTCTGGGTTGGGTGGGGGTGATCTTGTGGTCTTGCATGCATGTTATCATCCAGTTGACACTCAGAATGACCATCAGAGGGTGAACTGGAGGTGACTGCCAGCATTCTTTATGTTTGAGCACCACCATGCCTCTGTTGCTTTTGAAATTAAATAGAGTTGGCTGGTTCTGCGCATCAACTAGATGATAACATACATACAAGACCGGAAAGACAAGCGCATTAGTGAGTCTTCATTGTTTGTTATTTTTATTTATTTTATTTTTTTTACTTATATTTTTCACAGATAATTAAAAAAAATTTCCTACTGGGCAACACTAGGTATTTCAGCCAGTATTGTCTAAAACAGAATAAATAGACAGTGGGCTGTGACTCGCCTTTTCACGTCGACTTTGATATCTGACCAATTCTTTCTTATTTCGGGCACTGTGTGACTTTTTGAACTTCTGTTTTTGAGTGCCTCCCCCACTCTGTATTACTCTATCAATTTCCTTTTGTTGCTTACATCACTGCTTAAGCCAACAAATAATATGCTTTCCCTTGCCTCCCCTTTGCTGAAATTCTTCTTTTTTCCTGTGCTTTTGCCAGTCTTTATAAAATAAAATAAAAAAAAAAAAACACTAAATGGATGGGACTATTTATATCGATTTGGGGCTGTGGGCAGGTGCATGAGCATTAAATTTCATGTTCACTGGGATTTATAAAGGGGAAGTGTGTGCAACTTGGTGTATGCACAGTTTATGCATCTGGATTGTTTTGTGCATATGTACATTTCCAGTTTTGTCCATACATCATCTTAGTGTGAATTCTACACACGGCATTATACATGAGGCCCCAGGTCTTCAAAATTCTAAAAAAGCACTGATTAACTGAAAAGAATTGGCAGTATCAGATTTAACTCTTGCTCTACCACTCAAGGACAACCGGAGCAATTAAGCAGAAGCACATTAAAGATGGAAGCCTCTTCACAGAAAGGGTGGTGGAAATCTGAAATAAAAGCACTACGCCAAGCAGTTAAAACATAGACCCTGAAAAAAAAATATGTCTGAATGTGATATTGGGACAGCTTAACCACTGACTAAGCAAAACGAGCTTCATGCTTAAAATGGTTTTCCCTAATTTCTAAACCTGTGAAAATTTAATTTAAAAAATCCTGATTATATACATCAGTCCATGATAATCAGTTACAATAAGCACATGATTTCAAATTTCTTAATTCTAATTAATGAATTGTCTTAGATTTGTCATATTTTTGGTCTGACCATTCAGCAGCAACATTTTATTAAAAAGACTCAAAAAATGCTCCTATAGAATAACTTGAAACTGTCTTCAGCTTTTTTATGAAGCAAAACCTTTCATCTAATTTCTCAAAATTTCAAAGCACTTAATCTGTTAATCTTGAAGTTACTTTGTAAGGATTTTTTTAACATATCTGCTATCCTTAGACTGTTTAAGGTGTGCATCAATGGAAAAAAATTTATTAAAAAATCCAAATTAGTTATTTTCTCCTAAAATAAGATAGTTATTCTTAGATTTTGAACTACTTCTTTGCTATTAATCCATTAGCAATGTGATGGCTACAGAAACACGTATACCTGCATGACCACAATAAGCAAAATTAAATCACAGGAAATAGGTTTCACTTATATAAGAGAAACTTAGATACATACAGTATAACAAAATTCTTGTTTCAATGCTTCCTTCTGGGGATTACATAGAAAAGGCATTTTTCTGTTGAAGCATTAAAACCTGAAATCTTACCTGGCCGGTTTCGTATTTTCCTTGTTGCTTTGGAGCTTCAAACACCCCCACTGTTTCCAAAACTTTACCTTCAGGCCGATTTCTTTATAAAAAAAAAAAAAAAAAAAATCATCTCTTAAATGACAACCACCAACAAAAAGTATCAACATGCATTTCTGCTTAATAAAACACAAACTTGCAATTAAAACTACCTAAATGTAATAAACATTTAAAAAAAAATTATATATATATTGTCACACACGTGTGAATGGGAGGTAACTAAAGGGCTTGAATACTGACAATTGCATGTCTGACCAGGGGGTGGTGAGGTGCACTGACTTTTTCACTCAATCCTTTGCAGACCTTTCATGGGGAATTCCACAGGGTTCTGGTGCCCATGATGATGTCACTTCTGTTTTTCTGGCGGCCGTGGTGATGTCACTTCCAGTTCCGGTGCCGGGGTCGCTTCCTGCCCAAACCTTTAAACCCGTCATCTTTGCCACATGTCATCATGGACATGGAGATTGAACCAGACAACTCCTCCAAACAATTAACCCTTTTGCAGCCAGGGCATAATACACAGGTGGCTGTCCCAAACCTTTTTTTATGTCTCCTGTCCATTCTTGTGACAGTGGCGTGGTCGGTAGGATGAGAAGGTCCCAGAACAGAAGGGGACAGGACCTGAAAAATAACCAGGTGGGAAAGTACTGTGGCCGAGTTTCCGAGTGGGTGGTTCGGAAAGACCAGGTACAGGCTCCACTCCGAAAACACAAAACCGGGCAAACTAAGAAACACTGGGAGTGTATGGGAGGGGCTCAAAGGATTGGGCTAGTCCCTAGGGGGGAAGCGAAAGGGGCTTATTATATTCTCTCGGAGGAGAGAGCTGTTCTTCCCAGGGAGGCCAAAGCCTCAAGTAAATATGGGGCATCCCCAGACCAGCAGGTAGCTAAGGTGAAGGACTGGTAATTTGACCCACAGCGGTTGACACAAGCACAGGCTTTAGACTTGTGGGAAAAAGTAGGGCAGTGGCTAAGGCTGTTTCAAAATACTGCCCTTCAAATTGTGCAGCAGGTGGCGTGCTTCATATTGCTCACCAGCCTTCCAAAAAATTTCACCCAGCTGGTCTGGGGAACATTTAAAAATGACAGAGCTCATAGAGCTCATTGAAAAAACAGGACAGCCTTACAATCTGGCAGGGCAGAACGACTCGTTAGCGGACGCCAAAGGGATAATGTCCCAAAATCTCTGCCCCTCCCTTACAAGAGGGAGCCTGTTCCGAAGTCCCCGGATTTGCAGGTGCACTGCTTACTCGGGAACTGATAAATCCTCATATGGGAGTGGTAGTAGTGAATGATTTTAAAACAGAGGCTCTTTTTGATTCTGGCAGCAACATTTCCATTGTTGATTGCTGATATGTATAACCACGACAATGGATAAAGGGTAAGACCAGTCTAAACTGTATCCACGGAGAAACCCGTAGGTATAGGATTGCTGCCTGTTTCACCAATCACAGAGGATTGCTAAAAAAAATTAGCCATAGCAGTCCTCCCAAATCCACCTTTTCTGGTGATGATTAGGGCTGCAACGATTAGTCGACATAATCGACAACGTCGACTACAAAAAATCATCAATGCTGATTTTTTATTATTGTCGACGCATCATAAACAGAACCTTCAAAAGAGGCTCCAGTCACAAAGAACCACATTGGTTTTTGTAACTGCAATGCACTACATGAATGTCTGGGGGCAGTATTGTTTGTTATTGTTTGTCAAGACTGCACACAGTCCTACCTAAGAAGAACGTCCGAGGAGAAGAAGAATGTTGAGGAAAATAAACGCGGTTGCAATGGCAAGTCAGATAGAGAAGGGGGACAGAGATGGAAAAAAATTGAGACAGAAACTTTCTAAAGTGTGGGAGCAGTTCACTGAAAAAGAAAAAAAATGTTGAATGCAGATTATGCAAAGAGGATCTTTCTTTTCACGGCAGTGCCACCACGATGCATGAGCATCTGAAACGCAAGCATCCTGGAACTGTGATGCCGCAGTCTCTTGAGAGGTAAGTTTTAGCAAGTAAAGTTAGTGTCACGTGTTAACGTTGATGTTTGTACTATAATGTGTATATCAAGGTTTTGAAAATGATAGTTAACCCATAAACCGACACATACTTGGGGGTTAATGCATCCCTGGTCGCCAAATACTTTTTAGCTGCACTTTTTAAGTAAATGTCACAATTCACAAAGAAAATGTGAAATTTTAATGGAACACATTTTTTTCATGCAAAGAGCATCACAATTACTGCAACACTGATCATTTTACACACTGCAAATGAACTGTAAAAACTATTTAAAAAACTACTGCAACAATCTATTATTATATGTTCAAGGTGCAACTGACGCCATTGATTCAGTAAATCACTGAGCCAACTGCGCTTGAACTGGCTGCACGCAAACACACAGAGGTAAACGCTGATGACTGCAGGCTCGTCTAGTGCAGCGGCTGAATCCTAGGAACAGTGATGCTGTACTTCGGGTGGAAGGCAATTGAGGCAAAGTATGCCACTCTTGCCTTATTGGCAAAATCATTCTTGTGTATTCCTGCTACCTCTACTCCCTCTGAGCATCTCTTCTCAGCAGCTGGGAACATTGTCTTAAAGAAGAGAGCCAGTCTCACACCAGAGCATGTCGAAATGCTCACGTTCCTGCACTGCAATCAGGTATATATGAACTGAATCTTTTATAAACTGTACATTACTGTTTAATTTTATTTGAATTGAAGCTTTATTTAAACTTTTGGACTTTAAGACACACCAGTGGCCATTTTTGGTTAAGTTAAATGCACTTTTTTTGTTTAAAGACTATGTGCACTTTAGTTTGTATTGATTAATGTATTTCTTTTTTATTGTGATGGTCGCACTAATATAAAAACATCTGATTATTTTCAAATTCATATGTTTCACTGGTTGTTACTTTAATTTGATTATTATTAATTTTAATCGTGTTAATGCAGAGACATCAGGGTGACATTCACAGGTGGACAGACGTGAGCAGATGAGGCAAGACATGCACTGGAGCCCAGAACAGGATGTGCAACCACAGGTCGCAGGCATCAAAATAGGCATGAAATAATTGTGACTAATTGAAAAAAAAAAAAAATTGAACGATTAGTCAACTACCAAAATAATCATTAATTGCAGCCCTAGTGATGATGTGGCGGGACTGGTCTAAAAGTAATTGCGGTTTAGTACTGTCCACTCCTAAAGAAAATTCAGGCCCAATTATAGACGGGGACAATACGTCTCAAGCTGCCTCCATGCTGTGTAATCAGCCAGCGGAGAGAGATACGGAAGACCACGAGAGGGATGGAGCGGATCCTGGACCGTTGCAAACTGACACATCATCCAACAGTGCCACGACTGAACAGGCTGAAACCCCGACCCTTGAGGTCAGACCGGACCCTCTCTCTGAATTACAATTTCATTTTAAAGAAACTCTAGCTTCTTTTAAAAAAGAGCAATGGAATGACTCCCCTCTAAAATTTGCAAAAAAATGCAGTTGTGCTTGTCAATAGTCAATGCACTTATCAGCCCATGCCACAGGGTCCTCACTTTGTGTTAGAAAACGACATGTTGTATAGGGTAGTGGAGCATGAGATGGAGGTGCAGAAGCTGCTGCTAATACCATGAACCTACCAGTGGCAGGTTGGTGAATTAGCACACATCAATCTCCTAGGAGGCCATTTAGGCACCGAAAAAAAACTTTAGAGCATATCAAGCTCCAATTTTATTGGCCAGGAATTAACGAGAAGGTTTGCCGCTTTAGCGCATCTTTTCGCAAGTCGTCATCCCTAAAAAAGTCCTTACGGACCAAGGGACACCTTTACCTTGAAGACATTCAGGGTAACGGCCAAGTTACTTAAAATAAAGCACTTAAAGACCGCGGTGTATCATCCTCAAACCGATGGTCTAGTAGAGAGGTTTAATCAAACTCCCAAGCAGATGCTTTGCAAGATGGTCAGCGGGGATGTGAGGAACTGGGATCAGCTCCTTCCCCTCATCAATTTTGCTTATAAGGAAGTCCCACAAGCCTCCACGGGGTTCTTGCCTTTTGAATTATTATATGGATAGCCCCGGGGCATATTGGACATTTTGAAAGAAGGCAGAGTAGGAGAGGCTCTTCCCTCCACAAATATATTAGAATATATTGCACAATTATGCAATAGATTTGGAAAAATTGGTCCCATTCTTAAAAGTCACATGGAGGAGGCTCAAACACCACAGGCCCAATATTATGATCGTGGTACATCTCTCAGAGAGTTCCAACCGGGAGATCATGTAATGGTCTTTGTTCCTACCTCCCATTGTAAATTACTAGCCCATTAGCAAGGTCCATGTGAAGTTAAGGAGAGGAAAGGACTCGTCGACTATTTGGTGAAACAACCCAATTGTTGACCGAGTGAATCACATGAATCAGCTGAAGCTGTGGAAGGAAAGGGATCCCGATCCCTCCTTCGTTGAGCCCTGCTTGTTCTTTGCTCATAAAAATAGCCTTAACTTTGGTCCTGAATTAAACCCCAAACAGAAACGGGAGCTCGAAGAAGTTATCCTGTCTGTTCCGGAGGTGGTGAGTGAAAAACCTGGAAGGACCCGTCTGATTAAGAACAACATTTTGACTGAACCCACCCTTATCGACTCCCTGAAGGTTTTACAATGACTTCCATTGACTTAAGCCTCACAATTCAATGCCTATCCAATGCCCCAAGTGGACGATCTCCTCGAGAGGCTAAGACAGGCAAAATACTTGACAACACTTGACATGACGAAGGGATGCTAGCAGGTTCCTTTAACAGACTCTGCTAAGGTCAAGACTGCATTTAGCACTTCTAATGGCCACTGGCTGTATTGTGTCTTTCCATTCAGGTTACATGGGGCTCCCGCAACATTCCAACATCTGGTGGATACAAGTGCTCTGTCCTTATAACTTGTACAGTGCTGCATACCTGGACGACGTAGTCATCTATTCCAGTACATGGAAGGAACACAAACAGCAGGTTCGAGCGGTATTCTGAACAGTGGGTGAGGACGGGCTTCCAATCAATCCAAAGGAATGCTTCTTTGGGTTGAAAGAAGTTAAATAAATATTTAGGCTACCTGGTGGTCCAGGGTATTGTGAAACCACAGTGGTCTAAGGTAGATGCCATATTGTAATGGCCCTGTCCGAAAACCAAGCAGCAAGTCCAAGCCTTTCTTGGCTTAGCTGGGTACTACTGCCAGTTTGTACCTTGGTTATCTGAGATAGCGGCACCCTTGACCAAAGAAGAGGGCTCCAAACAATGTAATATGGACTGACAAGACGGACGCTGCATTTAGTGACTTAAAGCAAGCCCTCACGTCTGCACTTGTATTGAAAGCACACAACTTTTTATTGCCTTTTATTCTCTAGACGGACACTTCGGACACAGGCCCGGGAGCCGTGCTGAGCCGGAGCGTCATGTTCCTGAGCCAGAAACTGTTGGATCGAGAGACCAGGTATGCAGTGGAAAGGGAAGCCCTTCCGATCAAGTGGGTGATTACGCTGCTAAGGTACTACCACTTGGGCTGGGAGTTTACACTTGTTATGGATCATGCACCCCTGCAGTGGATGACCCTACACTAGGAGTCAAATCTGCAGGTCACCAGGTGGTTTCTTGACCTACAGCCATATACGTTTTCGATCATTCATCGTAAGGGCTCTCTCCATGCCAACTTTCTCAGGTTCACAACCTCTCGGTCAGGTCCGCCTGACCTGATGGGTCTGGGCTGAGGGGGGGGGGGGGGGGGGGGGCCTGGTCACATACATGCGCATAGAAGGCAGCTAAAGGGCTCAAATAGTGACAATTCCATGTCTGACCAGGGGGTGGCAAGGTGCACCGACTTTTTCTCTCAATCCTCTGCAGACGTTTCACGGGAAATTCCACAGGGTTCTGGCAGCCATGATGATGTCACTTCCGGTTCCGCTGCCCATGATAACATCACTTCCTGCCCAGACCTTTAAAGCCGCCATCTTTGCCACATGTCACCCAGGGCATAATACATGGGTGGCTGCCCCAAACCTTTTTTTATGTCTCCTGTCAATTCTTGTGACAATATATATCTTAACCATTGCTTCAGAAATAATTTCTTTGTCCTAAGAAAAAAATTGAACACGGCAAAAGTAGGTTTACAGCTCTTCATATGGAAAAAGACATGCAGGTTATGACTGCTACCGCTACACTCAAGCACACTTGAAAAATAGTAATAAGAGGAAGACAAATAATATACTGTAAATAAATAATACATAATTAATAAATAATACAATAAACACAGTTTAATACATAAACTCAGTTTTCATCCATCTAAATCTGAATGCAGGGTTCTTTGTTTCATGGCTATTCTTGCTATTGATTGAAATGAGGCAGAAAACAGAACACTGGCCACGAGAAGGGGACATAAACCCTCCAGATGCAACAGACAGAGAAACATTAGTAGTTAAACAGTTCATTTATCAAATTATTTACTGGATCTTTTAATTGTGTTGCATTATTAAATATCATAAATCATGCTTTTACTATAGTATAATGTTTTAGCAGTGATTACTTTCAATTACATGTAAAAAATGCATGTGACATGTTAGCAACAGAATACCTTTTATTATGTGAACCAAGGCTGACAAAAACTACACACAATCAAAACATCCTTTCTCTGGAAAACAGGTGAAAAAAAACGTCCAATCAAATAAACAGGACACTCTTTGTCTATTGTACATGCATTAAAACTTCAATTTCGTACTAGAAAAAAAATATTATCTGTAAAGCCACTTATGAAGATGTTCCTTATTATTAAACAACAGATTTAATCATTAAAAGGCATAACCAATTTGGTCACAATAAAATGCAGCACCATGAGACAGCCTAAACATAATAGTCGAGATTTTGAGAATGATTTTGGAGAATGATTCTAAACAAATTAGCAATCACCTATAAAGTCTGGTAGATTTTAACGTTGCTCACTCTTGTAGCAGTGCCTCAAATGTGAAAATGGCTACAGAATTGAACAATGCCAACTAGAGTGTCCACCCCTTCCATTCTGTGCTTACAGTACAAGAATTGCAAAAAAAGATTTTAGGTTACCAAAAGTTGCCCGCTTCCTTTATCAAGAACCAAACCAACCTGAGGCTGCATATATTTTTCCATTACAAATAAAAAGAAAAAAACAAATGCAGAGTTGCGTGTACAATGATTACATCAAGCATAATTGTTTAATGATGGCAGTGACCCTGAGTGCAAACCAACTAGCCAACTAAAGTGATGCCAAGTACTCCATCCCTCCGTAAAATGCAAGGTTGTTTATGTGACTCTCTGCTGCCAACGCTAGTATCTTTTAGTGTGCTTTTGTTTAAAATCAGACATGGGCAGAGCTTTAGTTTTAGGTTGGCGAGGGTAGGGTGGGGTCTGGGTTCTAGATATACCATACAAAATAACTGCTACATATTTACATAACATCCCATGTCAAATATAGTAGTTTGTAATATATATTTATACAACATAATAAAATTTATAACTCAATAAAAAAAAAAAAATTCCATGCAGCTGAAGTTTTACATAACTTCACATTAAATACCCATTTAATTAAATAACCTACAAATATTTTACAAAGTACTTTAATTTTAAGTAGTCTATTCATGTTTCTAAAATAATGTATTCATGGTCTCATCCTCTCACACAAAAATTGAATATCTGACAAACAAAACTCTATGCAGGTATTCAATTAAATATACTGTACCTGTATTTTATTAAACTTTTTAAGACAGATAGAACTTTGTGTTCCCCAGGGGGAAGTAGGGCTTTTTACAGAAGCTCATTAAATACACAAATCTATAGATTCATATAGATATATACACACATACATTACGGTCTGAACACACAACAGAGTGATTAAAAGGGAAGAAAACTTCTGACTTGGCCGTCACGGCGAAGCATTATGCGGACGTATTTGCCCGAATTGCGGATCTTGACACACTTCTGATGAATAATTCGTTAGCGCAAGTCTTTAAATTTCTTTTCCTTAACATCGGGGGCGGGGACTCTATATTTTTCCCCGAAAGGGCCGCTGATATGTCTCACACACGGGGACGATTTAACATTGCAATTTCACCTAATCTGCATATCTTTGGACAGTGCAAGGAAATCGGAGCAAACTCACGTGGAACCACGTGCACACTAGGGGTGCGACCTCCCCGGACTTCTTATTACGAGGCAGTAATGTTGACACTACATTTCCATGCGGCATAATAGTGGACTAAAATATATACATTATTTGCATTAACAGTAGCCTTGAAAAATTGAGGATAAATGCCCTTTACTTGCGAGTTATTTTAGTAACATAGTGCATCCGTTGGGACCCCTTAAACTCCACCCATGCAGTCTGACAAATTCAGTACGACCAAGAAATGCTGGTCGTGGATGGAGTTGTGAGGACTTTATGAAAATACAACACACTGTGACAAGGAGATTACAGGCTGTTACTCCATTGGAAGTCGTTACGTGCATAGCGGATCGAGCTTTAACGACGCAGTTTAGAAGCGCGATTTGATTACGTAACGCGCTCACGAGTCGCCTAGCAGCTAGTCAAATGTCGCACTCACTTGTACCTTTACTTTATACAGGCGTACACGGTCTGTCTCGATCGGTAACGAGGATTCTTTTAAAATGCCCCTTGCTATAGTGTTATCAATGCCAGGATAGGTAGACTTTAACGTGGAGACGTGCGGGGCTATACGATCGTCTGGGTCAGACTCAATCCCTTTCATTGCACGCTTGTATAAATTGTTTCATTGTGAATGGCTGAATTACGCCGAAATGCCATTGCTGTGTTGTTAATAAAAATTAGTCTTTGGTATAAACAACACATAACTAACCCAACCCCGTGAATGGTCAACAGTGACCCGCTTTATCCAAGGAGGGAACTACTCCTAAAAATGCAAAGTGAAGCCACGTGCACGACTGCAAAAACAGCTAGAAATGTCGGACCGGTAGTTATGTACAAGCGCTAACCATAAAGCCGAAGAATTCGCAGGTTTAAGCTGTTGCAATGCTGTGCTAAGTCCCGGGTGGTAGTCGTGGACTAAAAGCGCCTGTTCTACGCCCCTCACAAGCCACTCTCCACTCCACGCGCTCTTCTTACCTGGACGACAAGAAACGCGTCGGCTGCTGCTGCTGAGCGGAGAGGCCGCAGGTTGTGCACGACGATAAGACGAGCCACCTTCGTTCGTACGGTCCGCTTTCCCAGCCGAGAATCCGCGGACTGGACTTGTGATACCTGCCGACTGCTGACAGGAGACCGCGTCTGATCGCGCAGGCAGCCATGTTGAATCCCTCAGCCAGGCTTTCTCCGACACTCCATGCGGGAAAGGTGCAAGTGGCGAACTTAGGTCATGCAAGGGCAAAAGGACAGGACAACGAAAGGAAAATACCGTGCAGCAACTCATACAACAGATAAGAGTTGGGGGGGGGGAAAAACACAACTCGCTATTTTACTGTCTTGTACAAATGAAGCTTGAACGTGCAGCGAAATAAAACCTGTGTAACCATGATGCTTTGCGCGCAACGATTCGCTAGTGCAAAATATTTTTTATTTTTATCTTAAACACTAAACGAGCATCACATTGTATCATCTATGTAAGAATAAACAAGAATTAAAATAACAACGTACATGTGTATTCTTTTTTTGCGGCTGATGTTACGTCACGAGGTCATGTTTTGGTTTTCTTCAATATGGCGGCCCGCAGTAAGGAGACCTTGTGATTTGGGAAGTAATCTTCAGACTTCGAAATTTAAGGTATGTTATTGTTGCGTTGAGTGCAATATCTTTGTCGCCTTTCACGATGTAATATTCAGTTTACTTATAGATTTACTACTGCCCAGGTAAGAGCATGACACTAAAGTATTTTAAAAAGTTCTGTAGCATTTGGCTGCGAGGATCGTCATTCATTTTTCTTATTGTTTGATTTACATAGCGGAATTCACACAGCGCGTTTTCTGGTGTTTATATAAGGAATAGAAAATACAAGGTGAAAATGAAAAGGTCATACTTCTGTAGCCGCGTGTAAAGTCATGTAACTTAACCCACTAAGCTAAAGGAGAAATCCTCGTTTTGGGGTAATTTTTACTCAAAAGAGAATGCGCGCGCATACACCCGGTTTATAATCTTTATTTAACGACAGTGGAAATCAAGAGTAAAAATGTTTGTTTGTGAATGTTACATAAAAAGTTGAAAATAAATAAACCAACTTTTCTGATTGTTAAATAGCAAATGTACTAATCGTCTTAAAAAAAAACAGTTTTGTTTTTAAAAGATTTTTAGCATGCTATGAATTTTGCGCTAGCGAGAGTGATGCCTCTTGTTGTGGATCAAAAGCTCAACCGAAACTGCGTCTGGCAGTAAAATCGCTTAGAACCGAGTGATAGGTCTTTGCTTTGTACTAATGTGAAGAAAGACATGTTCTTTTGATTGATCACAAAAATATCGGATTCATTCACAGGTTGCCAAAATTAGGTTGGATGTTGCTATTAGTGCATGCAGTATTACTTAATGAGCCACCCTTCAAGTTTATTGTGATGTTTACAGTATATATGGCTGAATGAAATTCTTACTTGCATGCATTCTTTACGTTAGTTGCAGTAATACAATACTGTGGATGAATGTTTCGAATAAAAGTAATGTGAAATATGGCATTAAATAAAGAGAAGGGTCATGATATGTGAGCGTAATTACATATATATGTAACGGAATATGTTGTTGTTTACGTATGTAATTTATTTTTCGTAGTATTCCTTCAAACGTAATACGAAATACGGCTTAAATTTAAAACTGTCACTATCCCTCCAAAGTTAAGTTAAAAGGCGGGGCTCTACGAGTGTGTTTTTGATCGGTGAATCGTCCGCAGTGTGGAGTACTGTATGTGTTTTGCTTTACTTGCGAATTCTGTGGCTTATGCACATGCTCAAAGTTGTGACTTTTTGTTGAGGGCAAGAAATTTTATGTGAGACAATCCACATGTCAAGTTAAATTCGCCATATACAACATCCCATTTAAAATAAGCTCTTGACAAGCTATGATCTAAGATTAAAGCTTTTCTGATGAAGTATTTGTTACATTTCTTGTTCATAGTATTAATACCATTGATTTAAATTAGACTAGGTGCCATAACTCAAGTGGGCTTTAAACAGCACTCTGAATCTAGCCAGGAATGGTCCTTGTCACTTTTAAATAATCTTTTAAAGAAATACTTGCCCCTGTCAAAACTACAAAATTGTAATGATCTCCTTGCTGATTAAGAAGGTCAGAAACATAAAGAATGTTCTGGTCAGTCCACTCTTTTATAAATAAAGATTTCCTGCCTAACAATATGTACCCATTGTTCCTAATTTTGCTAACATACAGCACAAGCAAGTATTGTATGAATAAAAAGTCCATCTTAAAACATTTTAATGATCACATTTTTGAGCTTTAGTTTTTTTGTGTGTCTAATTTCAAACAAAACTTAATATTAGACAGTTGCTAGGAATGTGACATTATCAAAATAGTCTTGCAGTGTGCTGTTGTTAAATTAATAAGACAGCTCATGGTCTGTGTTACCAGTGTTCATGCAAGTTTTCTCTGGGCATTCTGCTGTTCTCCCTCAATGTAAAGACATCATATTTGGTTAATGAGTGACACTAGACTCATTATGAGTATGTTAGTGGGTAACTATGTTAGTGTAACCTACAGTGAACTGGTGTCAACTTATTCCTGCCTTATTCTGGATGATTCACAGATAGGCTGTTGATCTTTGTGATCCCATAAAGTGGCCCTGATAATAGTGTTTGGAAAAAATGGACAGAATGATTGATTAAAAAACTGTTGCTGAAATTACTTGACTGAACATTTTCTTTCCTTGTAGGATAATTCACTCAACATTTTGATCATATGTGACATATACTTCTATGATGAACTGTCACTCTGTTCACAGTTGCTTCATTCAGTTGGTTTGATGTTGCCAGGATAGCTTCAGGCCCCCATAATCTCGAGTTGGATTAAGTGGGTTTGAGAATGTTAAATTACAGTATATCATTTATACAGTTTAAGTTCACATGTATTTATAATGCAAAACAATATGATCTATTTTAATTAACTGATTAGATATTACTATTCTAACACTTTTATTTACAGATTAAGACGTTTGATAATAA
Source organism: Erpetoichthys calabaricus (assembly GCF_900747795.2). Taxonomy (NCBI): domain Eukaryota; kingdom Metazoa; phylum Chordata; class Cladistia; order Polypteriformes; family Polypteridae; genus Erpetoichthys; species Erpetoichthys calabaricus. Next base: position 69,094,894 of record NC_041401.2, on the reverse strand, counting down.
AAATGGCTTCTGCCTTTGAGGTGGGTGAAAGATTCCTTGATGGTATTGCACACCTTATTAAACAAGAAGAGTCATTCCCAGAGGAGCTCAGGTTGGAACTAGAGCCTTACCTGAGTAAAAGAAGGGGGGCTACAGTCTCTTTCCATACATTAAGGAAACTTCAACGATTTCTGCAAGAAAGAGGTAAATGAAGAATGATTTTCTGTTGGTATACATACATTTGATGATGTACAGTAACAATACAATTATTTCAATATTTTGAATAAAGTATAATGTTCTAATTACAATAAAATAACCTTCCATTGTCATATTGTACCTTGTATTTCTAATGCCATCAGTTGCAAATTAATTGGCACAACCACCATGTTCTTCCATTCTATTGAATTTTCCTCACATTTCTGTAAGGCTCTCTAGGACATTGCAGGGTTGTGTTAGCCATAAAAAAACACACACATCTACCATACCACTAATGTAAACTCCTGCTATTCTTTCCAGTCAAATTGTCTGTCACGGTGACAGTGATATACAGTTTCAAGAAAAGAATCATGATCCCTTTTGAATTGCCCGGATTTGTACAATAATAAACTACTTCTACTTAAACTAATATTGCACATCATTTAAACAGTCATAATTTATTTGGAAAAAGTATATTAACATCCAGGCAAATGATTTTTTCCAAAAGCTAATTAGTGTCGGATGTTCCAGTCAGTGAGATAAGATTTGAAAAAGTAAAAAAGGAATACACAGTTTGATCTGCTTCTCACAAGAAAGACCTACTAATGTGAACCATGCTCTCCTCAAAAGAAATATCATATAGACCATTATTACAAGACTTGTAGAGATACATAAAAAGCATTTCTAAAATCCACAGTAAGACAGAGTGTCTACAAATGGAGGAAACCGAGTATTGATGCCCTGCCCACGTCTAAACAAAGTAGCAACCTGTGAGTATCATGGCAGGGGCACAGAGTACAGTGCTGAAGAAGGAGATCATGAACCCAAATCTTTTGCCAAAGTCTTTCCTTGTATGTCTACCAAAAGAAAAACAGAACAAGGCCGAACAAAAACAGTGCTCATTGAAGGACAACATGAAGGAAATAACTTTTCATTTAAAGAAACATTGTCACACATCTCATATTTTCAAAAGGCCAACTGTAAGTTCCAGAATGTCTGGGACAATGTTCTATATAAAGATGAAAACGTTTAACTCATTCCCAGAAATGAAAATGCTTTGTTTGGAGGGAAAAAAAAAAATCACTGATAACCAACACCAAAACCTTCACCCATTAAAGAAGCATCGTAGAAAGAGTATCTGTCTCAAGACTGGGACACCTTTCTGTCACAATGGGAACGATTAATTCAAGATTGTATCAAGAAATATTGCAGTAGAATGTAAACAGACCAGTCCATCACTTGAAGTGTAATGTGGGTGATGCAACAAGAAAATGATCTTAAATACCAGTGTAAATCAACAACTGAATGGGATAAATGATAAAAACAGTTTTGGAATGAGGAACAGTCTAAAAATTCCCATAACCATTGTGCAAGTCAGATCAGCAGATACAGGGAAAGTTTGTTGGAGGTTATTGTTGCTAATGGAGGTTCTACCAGTTTTTAAATAAAACTTTTCATATACTTTTTTCAGCCTGGACTATGAATCTTTAAACAATGGTTTCAGTATTAATAGCTAAGAATTCCAATTATTTGTGTGTTTATAGTATAAGTAGATTATTTTGTGTTTGAAAACCATTGTGGCTTAGATGAAGATCTTACTCATAAATATATGGTCTGAAAGGCAAAAATCTGGGCAGTTCGAATGGGTTCATAATCTTTCTTGCAACTATACAGCTATATCACAGATTTTACTATCTGCTTCTAAAAAACAGAGAAAAAGTTAAGCAAGATTAAAATGATAAAGTGAAACTTTGCATTCAAGAAGAGCATTAGGTGGAGAATCCAAAGAGTAAGTAGTTGATTTAGAATGAGAAAATCTTATCACCATATTATTGTGTAAAAAAGTCTGTTCACAACATCCTTGGCAGACATGAGTATGAATGTTACCAGTGATCTTGTGTTACTTTTGCTTTGCAGGTTTTCCAATCCATCTGCATGAGTTGCTTGAAGACAGTGAAATTTACCTTCCAGAAGTTCCAAAACCTTCAAGAGTATGTGTGGAATATTTAAAAGTGTTCAAAATACTAAGACTGCATAGAACTGTTTGTAAGAGCCTGCATTTATCCTACAACTTCAAAACTTTTAATTGTAGTCAATGGTGGTGGGGTCTGAGGTCAGTCTATTTTAATTCACACTTCCATGTGCACACACATGGTGCCAAATTTGAGTCTCTAAATAACCTAAGCAAAACATATTTGAGTTTGGGGGTATTAAGATGGAGCATTTGCAGAGAGAGAAAGAAAAATAGCACACATAGGCAGTGTCCAAGATGCTGGGGCTGCTAGGCAACAGTATCAATCACTGTGTTTATTTTTCTTCTTTTTCTGGTTATTTACTAAATATTACAACTTATTGACATTATTGATATCAATCACAGCTCACAATTGCAGCTCATTATAGCTTTTTAGTGATTTACATACCCATTTATAAATCACTAAACATGTTGCTTTAATTAAAGAACCCAGAACTTTGTTTTGCTGCATCTTGGCTTAAAGAAGAGTAAATAAGAATAGCAGTTGTATAATTAAAGTAATCGATAGACCCAGTGATGTTGGTCAGCCTCAGTGCAGGTTAAACCCATTATGTTCTAGTTAGTTTTATATTTAGAATTTTTGTAATGAAAATATTCTTTTTTTGTGTCACGTCTGTTCCAAGTTCATTGTTCTCTCCATTTCCTTGCATTTGTGCTGCACTCTTTTCGGTTTACTATTATTTCTGATTCTGCTCTTTTCTTCAATTACATTTTTTTTTTTTGTTGTTTCAGAACCCAGAACTTGTAGCCCGGTTGGAGAAAATCAAAGCTAAGTTAGCCAATGAAGAATACAAACGTATCACAAAAAATGTCAACTGTCAGGTATGGTCTTGGCATTCCTTGTAAGTGTCCAATAACCCTGACAAATGCTTAGTGTTCTTGTTGCTAAGATAACTTGCATATGACTCTATTTTTATTTACAGTTATTAAAGTGAATCATATTGTTTCAAAATCTTACAATGATGTAACTTTGTTTTTTATTTTTTTCCCCAAGGAATTAAATCGGTATGGAACCCTGTCTGATTTAGGAAAACAAGGTAATTACAATTTATGTCATTTTTAAAGCCTTTTTTTTTTTTTTTTATTGACATATTATTCAGCCAGAAGGTTTTGCTTTAGGAACATGGATTGACAGGTAAGTATGTAAATAAATTTGTTTTATTTGCTCTCTGTACTTAACAGCTAAATTCCCCAAAAAATGCTTCCCCTTACAGCAGAAAGGATAATGTTTTATGTATTTGGAGTATTATTATGAAGTCAATATATATTTGTATGTTTTTTTTTTATTTTCCTCTTTACATATTTTTTAAATGTCTTTCATTCTGTAATGTAAAAGTAATAGATATTGAACTGGCTAATAGTTATAGGCATATAACTCAAAGAAATGTTTGTTTTTCAATAAAAGCACATGATCACAGTACATATTGCAAAAAAATATTCACTTGAATTTTTCAAGGCATCATTTCAGACAGAGCATTGTTATTTGAAAGCCAAGACATTTTGACATGTGGTAATTTGTTTTTATTCATTTGTTTTTTTGCAGTGAGATCAGTTAAAGCGATGGTGATCACCATCTTTAACTTCCTTGTCACAGTTGTAGCAGCGTTTGCCTGCACATATTTGGGCAGTCAGTACATCTTCACAGAAACTACGGCAGTAAGAAAACTCTATATATTTTAAATTTAATTAATATCTAGATCTCTCTCTCATCCTTCAACACAGCTACTGATTGTTGAGAAGAACCAGACAATGTCTCTTTAAATGTAAAATACAAATATAGCAATCAATGTGCTATTATTTTATATTGGTTATTATTCTTTGGGTGGAAAAATATAGAAATGTTGTTGGTGAAATTTATATAAATAAACATCTGCTTGCTGTCAGGTGACTCAGTAGCTTACCTTAAAGTCTAAATCTTACATGAGGTATTCCGACAAATTGGCTGTTAGCTTTAAATAGAAATGTCATGTTCTGTGTGATCTCCTGCTCTTTGTAAGTTCTTACTGTACATTCAAAGAAACTGAATAAATGTTCAGTTGTGTACACAAAACAGTACTAAGGTATCCACCTTAATAAAAGGACGAGTGTTTGAATGTGTGTCTGTGTATCTGTGTGTCACTGCTAATATTTTTTGACGCATCATCTGTTGGAATGAAAAATGCAATGCATTGTATTACTACATGCATTACAAAATGCATTTGAGTAGATTGTGCACTGCAAGCATTTACTCTGAATACACTCAGATCTGCGCTGATTAATTAGATTACAACCTTTCTTAGAAGGGTAGCACAGGTAGTATAGTTATAAAACAATAAAGACAAATGCGGGTTCCTGGAGCTTTCTGTCTTTATTTTTGAAAAAATCTGTTGCTGTCCACACAGAGTGACAGGTTAGTTATGTTTCTTTGTCTGCTGCACCACATTTGCTACTTCTACAACTACATTTCCCCTTCTTAGACTTAACTATTTAATTTCATATGTCCATTTTCTACTCTGTAGTTTATTCTAGGTAAAGTTATTAAAAGTGATTCTTACTTTTGTGTAAATCATACAGTGAGCCAAATTTTAAGCTGGTTTAAAACCGACAAATTCATACCAGAATACACTACTATTGTTAAGAAGAATTCTGAGGCAAAAATAAAAATCCCTATTGCAGCAGAACCAACTTTATATTGTTATAAAACAGGGATATAACCATATACCAATTAAATTCAGAGGCTTTTCATAAATAAATGAAGTGGTGAGCAAAGTAGCAAGGAATTAAAGGCATAAAATACACCAATCTTTAAAATATCGGGGGGGGGGGGGGGGGCGTACGTTTATTGTTTTATACTAAAAGCAGATCAGGATTTGAAATTGCAAAGTCATTCATGTTTTGTTTGTAAGTGCAAGCTTTGGAGAGGTATTCACAGACATATCCTTACCCCGCCACATTTTCCCCAATTGTGTCTTTTGTATTTTGTTTTGAATTAGGATTTTTTGTACAAAACTTAAAATCTAATGGGAAGTGTCAAACACTTCTGAATAATATTTACAAAACTTTAGAAAATGTGTCCTTTTGTGATTGCAAACCAGAATTTGCTCAGATGGCATATATTACCTCAACCAGTTACACAATTCATTAATGGACTGTTCCAGTGTGGTATCATTTGCTTTATTAAATTAGTCTGTATAGGTACATTTTTTCTGCTTCTCGTGTAGATACTTAGGAAAAAATGTAATAAAGATAAAAGAGCAGCCCAGTGATAGAAAACTACAAGTCTTGGGGATAGTTTAAAACCATTTTAAAGGCATTGATCATCCTTGCACCTCAGTGCAGTCTATAAGATGATGGTGCAAAATGAAAAAAATCACTGTCTCACTGTCTAGATGTGACCATTTCTGTAATTGTAGTTGCAGGACAGCAAGGGCGCTTGTTACTAACTCTACTTTAAGATCAATTATGAAATTGGGTGAATTAAACAAGTCAGTGGCTAAAATTAAAGGTGGTGTTCATGGGTCATACATTTTTAAGCCATTCCACAAGGAGGACCTTAATTAGAAAATAATTACAAGAAACAGACCCTTGTTATAAAGAAACACACAGTCTGCGTACTGTATAGGTCTGACTAGACTGAAATTTGCCACTTTAACTGTCATGGTAGGGAATATGCGTGGCACTTATCAAACACTGAACACCAGCCAAGTGACATTCTCCTGCCCATAAAGCATAATGTTGGCAGAGGACTGTTGTGAGAATATTGTTCAGCCACAGGGTTTGAGAGTCTTGGCTGGGTTGACAATAAAATAAGGAATAGTGCAGAGATATGCTTGATAACAAAAAAATAGTCTGCTTTGAAGAGATTTGTGCTTCAGCGAGTCAATAATTGAATGCATACTGTCAGAGCAAAACAGTGACTGAAAATGAAGAAAACAGATTTCCTCAATTGATCCATTTGGAGTCCTAAACTTAATTCTATTAAAATCAGTAGCAAGATTTCAGAAATACAGTCAGTCACCATTACCCAGCCTACCTGACACAGTTAAAAGCAGTTTTGCAAATGGAAATGGGCAAATAACTGCCTCATCATGAGGTGCAAAATTAATATGAACTTGTCCAAACAATTGCTTCTTTTTAAAGCTGGAAGAGATGATCAACAATGCAGCATTTGTGGTGAAAAATAATTTAAAAATCAAGGCATTTTAGGTTTTTTTATTATCCTCTTTAATAAAATCCCTGTGTGCGTCCAGGTGTCCGTGTGTGTGTGTCTTCTGGTGAAGTGCGCATGTGCGGGGCACGGTGCGATGCGCGATATTACTGTTAGAGAAAGTTATAGGCGTTTTATGGAAATACAAACCAGTATTACTGTTAGAGAAAATTAAAGGCATATTACCGACGAGCACGCCTGTATTACCGCCAGAGAAAATTAAAGGTATATTACGGATGTACAAGACAGTATTACTGTCACAGAAAATTAAAGACACACACAATACATGGCGGCAGCACACAAAGAACGGTCAGCTCAGTAAGTAAACATCAACAAAAGAAAGGCTGAAAGACAAAGAAAAATACGACCAACAAAAAGAATGAGGTCAAGATCCCTTGCCATTTAATATAGACTGTTCCTACTAATGTTTATTTATGCACTACTGTTCTAGCTCCCGTTATTGTAACGGGCTTAATGACTAGTTATTTTATAATTGCTTTTGTTAAGATACAAAATTAAAAAAAAAAAAACATTTTTAAATTGTAAATGATTCTCAAGTAATATACAAAGAAAAAGTGATTTTGCTTTAATTTTATTGCAGAGGGTGCTTTGTGCTGTCATTGCTGCATCAGTGGTGGGCTTGGCTGAATTATATGTGCTTGTACGAACAATGGAAGGAGAAATGGGTGAGCTATAGCCAGGAAGTCTTTCAGGACCTCATTGCATTGTGACATCTCTTGTCATTACAAGTTCTGTTTTATTTGGAGTAATACAGCAAAATCTTGCTTGGAAAAGGGACATGTTTCTTTAAAAAATCTTGCTGTATTTGTTTTCTTCAATTCGTGGTAATATAGGTAATTTAAAATAATTTGCAAATTCTTTTGTTGAATTGGCAGTGAAATGCCAAGTGTGGCTATTATATATTGTAATAAAGCAACAATTAAATGTATTTATAATAAAATTTATTTTGTTTACAGTGCTTAACTTTAATATTACAGTTCCTGAGGATCACGTTTGTCCTCATACAGGGCTGCTGATCACTCATTTATGTTAACCCTGTGCAGGTCATTTAATTTCCAATACCCCGAGATGCTACAAGTTTATGATTGGCAACTATTAGTCTGCTTAAAGCTGTATTTACCAGGACTGAAAACTACCAATAATCTTTTGTAAATTATGTTATTGTTGTCATTCTCAATATGATGGTATTTTATGTATCATTAGATTAAAGCAGAAGCCAGATGTGACTGTAATTTGCTTACCAAGCTACAATATTCACAAGTGAGGGGATTATATTTTGGTTACTTTTTGAGAGTCTTTTACAATTTGCTCAATGTTCAATCAAGGGCTTAACCTCTTAAGAACATCTGGCCAGTGTCATTGTTTTAATTAATTTATTTTTGTTTCAAGTCTTTGAATGTTTTTCCCAAGACATTGCTTTCCTCTTAAGGTGGTATTTCAGTGACCTTGACACATTTTGTCAACTAGAAATCTACCAATATACATATTTGTAAATCTTGTTTACCCAAATAACTTTAATTGTGTCAGACTCGGAATGTGTTGCTATTGGGACTGTAAATTCATAAATTATACTATGTATGCTTTAGTTTTTCCCAATTTAATTACGAGTATTTCCAGATTTGTATAGTTGTGAAATCCCCTTAGTTACTAACTGAAAGAAAAATGCCTGTCTATCTTTACATGAGCATATACAGTGTAAATTCTTTTTTGTTTTGTTATCTCAAAAATCAATAAAACAACTTACTGAAAATCACTTTTCCAGTGTCTGTCCTTACTGTTTAGTCAGATTGCTTTTTTACGACTAGACCATATCTATAATCTATTTTCAGATCCACTATTTTTAAAAGTTCAACTAATCTGTTTTTGACATTACCTTAAAAAAACACCTTCACACTCAATTATAGCAAAATGTAATTCTTTCTTTTTTAAAATACACACACTCTTCTTTTTCCTGCAAACATTCATGTAAAAATAAATTACCGGTAAGCCAGTATCTTAAAACTGTTATAAACACAAACACCATGGACTTTTAACTGAGTTTTGTGTAATAAATATCACAGATAAAATTTATTCATATTCATATATGTATTTGTCGCCTTCTTTACATAATAATATAATAATGTTCTATATTTAAACCAAAAGAGCAAAAAAAATACTAATCTTTACAGACTATTTTACACAAGATTTTCTCTCATTATCCTTGTCCTGTTAGGACAGGGTTGCCAGACGTCCCGATTTAAGCAGGACTGTCCCGAGTGTAAACATGACTAAATAAAGAAACCTAAATCTAAACAGACAAATCCTGAGGCCCGCATTGCCTCTGAAAATCCCGAGTGAACAAAAATTGTATGTAGGAAAAAAAAAAAATCTTGATTCAATTTTTATATTGAATATCTAGTTAATGATTCTCCCTAAATTTTCTAGACTGCCTGGTTGTACCACCTTTTATAAATAAAATGTGTAACTGTCAGCTGAATCTGAGTGTTTGAATCATGTGTGTTCATGTACGTCATGTGCTCGTGTCATCGTATGTTTGTGGCGAATGATCATTCAAAGTGTACTATTGTGATCATTCTGTGACTATTTTATATATGTTCTGTTCTATATATGTACTTATTTACATATTCATGTATGTTTAGATTATACATTCTTATATATCTATAATTTAATTAAAATTGTGTATTTTTTGTCTTCCCTTAGTTCTTTAACATTTTTTTTTTTTTGATCGCTCAAAATGGTGGATGTCCTGATTTGTAATTCTGGAAATCTGGCAGCCCAGTGTTGGGAGCACAACTCAACTACTCTGTAACCTTGCATGTTTACAGGTTTATTTGCATTTATCTTTCTTCCACTTGACCTCTGTTGAATTCACTTCTACGAAGCTCCTTTTCGTGTTGTTTGTCAAGCAGTTATGGTGCGTTTGGTTCATTCCATGTTTCATGTTTGCTTTTTCCTTTGTGTCATTTCTTCTTTGCTCTTTTACAGTATGCTGCATTTCATCTTCTTCTATCTTAATTTCAATTCCCCTTTCATCCATTTTTATTCCTTGAGTTTCTTTTTTCTCCTCCTAGTCTTCAAACACCTTTTCCATTTTTGTTCTTTACTTCATTTACTTTTTTATCAATTTTTTTTCAGTTTTTCTCCTCCTTTTCGTTTTCACTTTGCTGCTCTAAATGCCTTTTTTTTCCCTGTTTGAGTGTTTTGTCGCCTTTGTCATGGTGTGTGTATGTAGATGTTTTTAAACTAGCATTAGACTTGACATGAAAGAAGGCCTGCCCCTGCAGTATACACCATGCCTCTATTATTGGATTACATACTTTTGAAAATGGATGGCTGGATTAAAAACATTTAAAAATAAATGTTCATGAAATATTTTTAGTATGCTTTATGTGCTGAGCTTTAAACGGTATTTTTCAATAAACTTGTGTTTTTCCATTGATTCATGTATAAATGTTCATTGCTTTTTCTGAAACAAGTAAATAAATTATAAAATAAATAAATACTTAATAATAATAATAATTCATTACATTTATATAGCACTTTTCTCAGTACTCAAAGCGCTAGTCAAAACGTTAAAAACACCTAAAAGAAAATTGAGCACTAAAGCACGTGTCTCCTGCTGAGATTTACATGGTGCTGTTAGCACCTGAATATAGATTTTTTTGTTTCCCTAATTTATTTCTCTTTCTGTTCAATGTAGCTAATATATTTTAATAATCTATACAATATGCGTGTGTGTGTGTGTGAGAAAGAGCTGCACTGGCATCCATTCCAGGGTTGGATTATACCGAGTGTTCTCAAGCTGGGCGTCAGCTCCCGTGGCTTTAAACCGCATAAGCCATTTACAAAATGGAGGGATTTATTTATTTATCTATTAATAAAGCAGTGCAATTTTAAATTGTCATGTAGCCCAATAATGGCAGTTGAAGAAAAGTTTGTTAAAGGCTGTAGTGAATGATAATTTTTTTTTGCTTTTTGAATAATTTTCTTTGACGTGTTATTTTATATTCTTTTTTACATTAAATAGCAGTTACTTTTTCATTACAGCTAATAATTTCAGAAATTAACAATGTTTAGTTTCCATAGACTGTTCAGCCACAACATGTCTGACCTGTTGAGACAAGACCTCTGAAGGTGACCTGTGCTGGCATCAAGATGTTAGCCGCAGATCCTTTAGGTCCTGTAAGTTGCAAGGTGAAGCCTCTGTGGATCAGACTTGTTTTTCCAGTATATCCCACAGATGCTCAATCCAATTGAGATCTGGGAAATTTGAAGGCCAAGTCAACACCTTGAACTTTTTTTGTCATGTTCCATAAACTTTTCCTGAACAATTTTTGCAGTGTAGCAAAGTGCCTTATCCTACTGAAAGAGGTCACTGCCACCCGGGAATACTGTTTCCATGATGGGGGTGTACATGGTCAGCAACAATCTTTAGGTAGTTGGTACATGTCAAAATGTGACATCTACAGTACATGAATGTCAGGACCCAAAGTTTTCCAGGAGAACATTGCTCAGAGCATCACGCTGCATCCACCGACTTCCCCTACTGCATCCTGCTGCCATCTCTTCCCCAGGTAAATGATGCCATGCACACATCCATCCACATGATCTTATAGAAAATGTGATTCATCAGGCCAGGCCATCTTCTTCCATTGCTCCATGGTCCAGTTGTGATGCCCAAGTGCCCACGGTAGGCACTTTCAGTCGTGGAGAGGGGGTCAGCATGGGAGCTCCAACCAGACTGTGGCTATGCAGCTCCGTATGCAGCAAGCTGCAATACACTGAGTATCTGGACAACATGGCCAGCATTGTTTTTCAGCAATTTGTGCCACAGTAGCTCTTCTGTGGGATTGGACCAGACAGGCCAGCCTTCACTCCCTACGTGCATCATTGAGCCTTGGGCCCCCTTTACCCTCCTGCCGGTTCACTGGTTGTCCTTCCTTGGGCCACTTTTGGTAGGTATTAACCACTGTATACCATGAACACCCCACAGGACTTGCTGTTTTGGAGCTGCTCTCACCCAGTCGTCTGGCCATCACAGTTTGGCCCTAGTCAAAGTCGCTCAGATCCTGATGCTTGCTCAGTTTTCCTGCTTCCAGCACATCACCTTCAAGATCTGACTATTCACTCGCTGCCTAATCCCCCATGCCTTGACAGGTGCCATGTTAATGGCGATAGTCAATTGTCACTTCACCTGCCAGTGGTGTTAATGTTGTGGCTGACTGGCAGATACTGCATTTTCAACATAAAATACCTTAAGTTAAAAAATAGCTGACAATCTCAAAAAGTACATTTGCTCTTGAAGAGATTTATAAAGGGCTCAATAAAAACAAAACAATGCAGTAATGATATCTGAACATTTTCAAATAAGAGTTGTGCGCTGTTCCTGTTTTGTGATTTCTAAGGTGTAAATTGTAACCATTTTCACAGTATAACTAGTAACTGGCTCCTTATATATACAAGTTAATATTTTTTGTTTGTTGCAAGATTGTAATAAAACACGAGAAAAGCAGAATATGTCACAGATTAATACAATTCACTCTGCATGCCATTATGTGCTTGAAATGATGCCAGTGGTGACACTCTGCGCCACTCTGCATGCTGGTTGTAGTTGTTTCCATACGTTATTGTACATTAAAAAACAAAGCCACTTAAAGACAGTGGTGAATATTCACAGTCTATTCGCATTGATCAGACTGCCGCCTTCTCTCCAGCCGAGTTCACTTCAAGCATCGCTTGTCTGAAAAATCCACACAAATAGGAGGTGAATATTCCAAGTCTGCACAGTCCCAGACCCACAGGCTGTGAGGCTACAGTCTTAGCCACTTTGCTAACCGCTATTCTTGCGTCTTACCATAACATTATTCAATTCCGGGTCACCATGGGGGAGCAGAGTCTGTCCCAGAAGCACTGGGTAACAAGGCAAATTGTGATAAGTTTGTGTCATTTTTCTGCTACAAAATTGGAAATATTATATCAGCCATAAATTCAATTTAGGCGAACATATATCTGTAGCATTAATTAGGATGAACATGCCCACTTTGTCTGAATTTGAAGATGTTGACACCAATACTCTTCAGGAGATTGTGCAGTGTTTAAAATCCTCTACCTGCACTCTCGCTATTTTGCCTACAGGCTTTTTAAAAATTGTTTTTGGTATTATAGCAGCAGACTTCCTGCAAATAGTAAATGCATAAATCAAAACTGGAATATTTCCTAAAGCATTGACGACTGCTCTTATTAAGCCCCTTTTAAAGAAGTACAGTACTTAATAACTACAGACCCATTTCACATCTTCCCTTTATAGGTAAGATTATTGAAAAAGCTGTCTTCTCACAACTCAACAAACTCCAATAGCTGCCTTGATGATTTACAGTCTGCCTTCCGCCATCATCATAGCACAGAGACAGCACTTATTAAAGTTTTAAATGATGTTCACGCATATACAGATTCTGGAAAAATAACAGTTCTGGTACTGCTCAACCTCAGTGCTGCCTTTGGAATACTTTTAGAAAGGCTTGAAAACTGGGCAGGATTATCCGGAGCAGCTCTCAGGTGGTGTAAGTCGTATCTAAAAGGCAGGGATTACTTTGTTGCAACTGGAAATTATCAGTCTAAGCAGGCAGAAATAACATGGAATACCACAAGGATCTATTTTGGGTCCTCTTCTATTTAACTTCGACATGCTCCCATTTGGTCGACAAGATTAATTACCACAGCAATGTGGACCATATCCAGATTTATTCACCTCTTTCTCCAAATAATTTCAGTTCTTTTGATTCATTGTGTGATTGCCTACAGCTAATTAACATGTGGATGCAGCACAATTCCCTTCAATTAAACAAAGATAAAACTGAAATTATACTATTGGACAATAAACAGGAAAGCCTTAAACTTACTTCTTATTCAGAGTCCAAGGCACTAAAGGCTGAAAACCAAGTCAAAAATCTTGGGGTACTTCTGGATGCAGATCTTAGTTTCAGTATAAGTAGATTAAAGCAGTAGCTGAATCTTCATTCTATCATCTGAAAAACATTTCCAACATCAGAGGTTTGATTTCAAAAACAGACTTGCAGAAACGTATCTATGCCTTTGTGTTTAGCAGATTAGATTAGCACAATGGCCTTTCCTCAGGCCTACCGAAAAAATAGTCTCAAAAAATTGCAGCTTGTTCAGAAGGCTGCTGACTAAAACACACATTACTCCAGTATTGACATCACTACATTTGCTTCCAGTTAGCTACATGACTGATTTTATTATACTGGTCTTAGTATATAAATCACTTTTGGCCTCGTCCGTTACGGGAGATGGACGTCTGAAGCGGAACTCCGTTAGCAGCGGTGTTAATTTTTCTCATATTTTTTAGCATCCCGTGGTATCCTGTATTTCCCCAACTCGAGGAGGTTCTATTACAGTTTATGCAAGCATATATAAACATGAGCGGTAAGAAAGTGGCTCAACAAGAAAAACAAAGCTACACCCAAGCCTAGCCAGGCATCAAGTCCAAGTCCAAGCTCAAGTAGGGCCTTACAGAGACTGACCTGGAACAGACGGGCGAAAGCGCAGATCTGCCAGGACCCCGGGCCGCCGCATCGTATCCAGTTGAGAGCGAATGTGCAAGTGATGCAAGTCACGATAGCTCGTCGATTCCAGAAGATCCATTGAAACTGGAAATGGCCTTGCCTTACGCGTTTTCATCTATTCCTCGCGAGCCGGGAGCATCGGTTGTAACGGGGCTTGCCGTTTCACCTGCAGAACGCGAAGGCCGAAACGATCTGTCCGAACTGAAGGTAATCATCAGTGCAATGGCCACTGCTCAAGACATAAAGAACCTCAAAAAAAGATATAAAGAAAGAAATAAATGATATACTCAAGAAAAACGAGAAGCTGTGGAAGGATATTAAAGACCTGGAGGTACGTGTAAATAATCGATTTGAGGCAGCCCTTAAAGGTATGCTAGAAAAAACTGAGGAACAAATTTGGGAAAATGCGTCTAAGTTTGAGAAAAAAACTGACAGCACTTGGCGATGAGTTGGAAGACGTTAAGCAAACATTCACGACTCGAACTGAAACAGCCGAACATCTGGCATGTACTGCTGACTGGAAAGCAACGGCTGCAAATTCCCAAAGCAAAAAACTCGGAGACAGACTTGCTGCACTGGAAGATGGATACAGAAGGAATAAAATTAGAATCGAAGGTCTCCCAGAGAATCGTGAAAGTCCAAACCCAGTGAAATTCGTAGCTGAGCTATTCACCAAAAGTAGATAAATCACTAAACGGCTTAGGACCAGCATACATCACAGAAATGCTAAATGTCTGTTGACCCAATAGACCTCTTAGATCCTTAGGGGCCGGACAGCAGGCTATACCCAGAGGGAGAACTACAGAAGGAGAAATGGCTGTTAGCCGTCATGCAACACAAAAATGGAACAATCTGCCAAAACATGTTAGAGAAGCCCCAACAGTAGAAATGTTCAAATCAAAATTAAAAACATTTTTGTCTTCCTGTGCATTTGACTGATTCTGGTGCATTACTGAAATATAACGCAGCTGCGTCATTATTTTATTTTCTTAAGTTTAGGTATTGTTTTAACTTTCTGTAATTTTACTGTCTTTCTAAATTATCATTTGGTTGTATCTTTTTATTATGTAAAGCACTTTAAATTGTGTAAAAATACGAAATGTGCTATATAAATAAACTTGCTTTGCTTTGGTATTTTGCATGAAGTTTTTCTCTGTTTTTATTGTATATGTTTTTTATTTAATCCTGCTGTTATATGGTGTGAATTTATTGTGATTCAATAAAAATGCTGGACCTTAAAACCAATAAAGGTGATTGTCAGGATTATTTAACTTGTAATCAAAATGCACACAGCTTATGTTGTTTAAATGTAAAGTCTCATTCTTTCCCCTTTTCTTTGTAGAGATATCATCTTGTACAGAACACCTGCTTGTTTCTGTTGCATTTGTAGTGCTGTAAAAAGTATTCAACCACTTGGACATTTTCACGCTTTATTGATTTCATTTGGCATCTTTGACACTGATCAACAGAAAAAGAGTCTTTATTGCCAAAGTGAAAATAAATCTCTGCAAGGTGATCTAAATTAAACAAATATAAATCCTAAAATAATTGTTTGCGCAAATATAATGTCAGCCAGTCAGCCATCATCCAACCTGCTATTTCCTAACATAGGGTCACGGGGGTCTGCTGGAGCCAATCCCAGCCAACACAGGGCACAAGGCAGGAACAAATCCCCGGGCAGGGCGACAGCCCACAGCAGGCAAGTATAATATGACCCACCTAAACCATCACTGGTGTGGCCAATTGGTTTTAGATGCCCCATAATTAGTTCAATGGAGATCATCTGTCTGGGGTTTCGATTTATTTTAGTAGAAATGCTCCATATCAGGAAGGTCCAACTTGTGGTGAGTCAGTATGGTGGCCTGACCTACACAATGAGGAGAAAAGACAAGTCCAATCAACAAGCACAAGTCAGGGAATGGAGACAAGAAAACGTTCAAGTCACTGAATATCCCTTGGGAGTCCAGTCAATCAGTCATTAAGAAACAAATAAAGTAAACCTGAACAGAGCAGACTGTCCACAAAAACTGAGCGATTGTGTAAGAAGACAACTAGTGAGGGAGGCCACCAAGAGAACCATGAGAACTCTAAAGGACTTACAAGCTACAGTGACAGAGATCGGACTGACTGTGCGGACAACAACATGCCTGGGTGCTTCACCAGTCACAGCTTTATGGCTGAGTGGCAAATGAAAGCCACAATTTGTGGGGGGATTGGTGGGAGGTGAGGTCTAGGAACAAGTCATCTCAGGGAGAGTTTACCAGAAGGCACATGAGGGACTCTGAAATCAGCTGCAAGGAGGTTCTATGGGCTATCAGACCAAATGCCATGTCTGGAGTAAGCCAAACACTGCACATTATTTAACACACACCATCCTCACCATGAAGCCTGGTGATGGCAGCATCACACTATGGGGGTCCTTCTCTGCAGCAGCCTATGGGTGGCTTGTGCAGGTGAAGGGGAAAATAAATGCAACAGAATACAAAGAAATCCTTGAAGAAAACCTGATGTGGTCTGCAAGAAACCTGCGCCTTGGGAGAAGATTTGGTTTCCAGCAAGACAATAACCCCAGAATGGCTTTAACAGAACTGGAGTGGCGGAGTCAGACCAGATCTCAATCCGATTGACAATTTGTCTCTGGACTTGACAAAAGTTGTTCACTTATGACTCACATGACAATGACAGAGCCTGAGCAGTTCTGCCAAGAAGAATGGGAAAAAATGTCAGCGTCAAGATGTGCAAAACTGACAGAGACCGGCGCACAGACTCAAGACTGTCATGGCCGCCTCAAGTGAATCTACTAAATACGGACTTGAAGAGGGTGAGTACCTACATGTATAGAATTCTTTTCTGTCCTATATTTGTGATTAATTTAGATCACTTTGTAGAGACCTGTTTTCACTTTGACATTAAACACTCTTTTTTTCTTGTTCAATGTAAAAAGGCCAAATTCAATTCAATGTTGTATAACAATAAAATGTGAAAATGTCCAAGGGGTGAGTACTTTTTATTCACACTGTATTTCAGTTGTTTAACTGTAAGAGTAGTACTGTACATGGTTGAGAATTTCTGGATACTTTTGTTCACATGTAATTCCCCTCTGTAGGCTCGTGTTCTTGTCTTGAAGTTCTTGCCCTCATGTCTGTGTCGGTCAGTTCCTAGTTGTCTGTCCATTCTTCCATTTCCTAAAAATTCCAATTCATGTTCAGTTCAATTCTAGTCACACTTACCCACACCATGACAATTTATAGTTGGCCGTCAGCCTTTCCTACCTGTGCTTTTGAGTGTAAGTAGGGCCTGAGAAAACCCAAAGTGGACACGGGCATAGTGATCAGGGTGGCATTTGAACCCAGTGTCCTGTGGTAGCGACTGGGCCACATTCTGTTTCAAGTCTCACAAAAATAGAAATATTTGTCATCTTGTTTGGCGATGGCCATGTCCTAAAGCACAGAGTTCAGTGAAAGCTTTTCCGACGGCTATCTGATTAAATATCGGATATTTGGTAAGCTGATCCCACAGGCCTATATGAAAGGCCAAATATGTAGAACTTTTGTCTAATAATAAATAAGCATACATTTGTATCAATTTTAGATTAAACAATGGAACCACATCTGGAGTAAAAAAAAAAGAAAGTATTTCTCCAAGAATTTGGATTTGACACCAGGATTAAGGTATTTTCAAAGATTATTTGGTATTAGAGATGATTATGATATGCAGGGATCGTTGTCCAGCAAGCCTGGTGAGCTGTGAAGGTTACGCCGATATCTTTAATAACAATAACAGATATGTAATACAGCAGTGGAAACCTTTAAATCCCACTGGAATTAAACAGCTGATAAGCTGATAGATCAAGTGCTTACAGTTTAATTTAACTTTTGGGGTTGTTTATTGTGTGTATGTATAGACTACGACTAATATTCCGAATAATTATTTTTCCACCAGTGCATTTTTCCAAACATGAGACATTTTAATCAGTGACGTTTCAAAGATTATAGTCCCTTATGCTGTTTGAAAACAACAATCATATCTGTTTGCTTTTTTTTTTAGGACTTGTTGCCAAACTCAATGCAAGGATTATTATCCATGGCAGAGCAGGTTTGCTGTCGTTCAATGATGGAAGTGCAGACAGAAGTTGCTGTAAACCAAGCAGTGGCAATAATTAAGGTAAACCTAAAATATTGTTGTCGCCTTGTTAATGTCTTTTACAACCACATGAACTGATGGCAGGCAGTAGGGCCCCGGGCACTGCCCGTGGGGTTTAAGTGTTGCTTTGTGTTTTCATGTATTTTCTTCAGCCCCTCTGGTTTGGCCTTCATCACAAATCCCAAAGATGCACTTGTTAGGTTAAGGGGCGACTCGAAATCGACCTGATGTGTTTGTGTGTGTGTGTGTGTGTGTGTGTGTGTGTGCCCTAAGATGGTCAGGGCTGGATTCTGATTATGATAGGCACTGCCTCCCTGCAATCCTGAATAGGTTAGAACATAAATGGATGGATAAGTGAATGACCGTCAACATTGTAAGAAGCATCACGTCCTGTATGCAGTCAGGCAGGTGGTAGTTACATTTTTGCTGTCTCATTGGACAGCATGGCAATGCAGTGGTTGATGCTTCTGCCTCACAAATCCAGCATGTGGACTTTCAATCCCTCCCCCAGTCGTTGCTTGTGTGGAGTCTGCACTTGCTCCCCCCGGGTGGGGGTCTGTGTCAGTCTTTCTCCTTTATCCCCAAAGACATGCAGGCTGTGTTAACTGGGAATTGCAAACTAAATCTCTACCTGTGGACTAGCACCCCATCCAGAACTGTTTCCTGCCTTGCATCCAGTGCTGCTGGGGGATTGTGACCCTGAGACCCTGATCTGGATTAGGAGGGATTGAGAATGTTATGTGCTTATTGCTAGACTCAGTCAAGTTGATTTAAATCGTATAGTTTGTTCAAAGTAAGGATGAGTGAGCATGTCTGGAATAAAGAGGGTTTTGTCCACCTATCACTTGAGTTGGAGGACAGGCAGTGGGCTTTAATCTTCTGTTCCTGCTTCACATTCAACGTGTGCCCCTTGTCTTACTAAATATGCAGTCGATTCAGAAAGTTTTCAGTCCCTTTCACTGTTTTCACATTTTGCTGTGCTGCAGCCTTGTGCTAAAGTCATTTTAAATTAATTTTTCACCACTTCAAGCAATACTCAGTGCTCCAGAATGACAAAGTGAAAACAAGGTTTTAGAAATTTTGCAAATGTAATATACAGTAAGTAAGAAACTTAAATCTGACATTGACCCCTAAGTATTCAGATCCTTTGCTATGGCACTTGAAATTTGGCTCAGGTGCATCCCATTCTATTGATCATCATTGAGATGTTCTGCACATTGATTGAATTCTACCTGTGGTCAGTTCAATTGATTGGACATGATTAGGAAAGGCACACATCCGTCTATAGAAGGTCCTACAGTTGATAATGTTATCACACCAAAAACCAACCCATGAGGTCAAGGGCACTGCCTGCAGAGCTTAAAGACAGGATTTTGTTGAGGCTCTGATCTGAGGAAGGCTACAAACAATTTCTGCAGAATTTAAGTTCCTCAAGAGCACAGTGACCTCCATAATTCTTAAAGGGAAGAAGTTTGGAAAAACCACATACCTACCTAGAGAGCTGATGGCCTGGCCAAACAAAAGGACAACCACTAATGCAACATTCCAATAAGTGGCCAGACAGAATCCTCTCCTCGGTAAAAGATGCATGGAAGCCCACCTAGAGTCTGTAAAAATGCACTTAAAGGGCACTCATACTATGAGAAACAAGATTCTCTGGTCTGATGAAACTAAGACTTGTGTCATGTCTAGGGGAAACCAGACACCACTCATCACCTGTGCAATATCATTCCAACGGTGAAGCTTGGTGGTGGCAGCATCCTCCTATGGGTTGTTTTTCAGCAGCAGAGACTGGGTGTGAGTGCTTGCAATGTAAAGGCAGAACCTCTGCATTATTCCCAGTTGATTCTGGGGCTCATTGAGGGGGGTGTTCTTGCTCCTACTCTGTTCAATGCTTGCATGGACTGCGTGTTGGGCAGGGTCGTGGGGTCCAGCAGCTGTGGAGAATCTGTTGGTGAAAAATTATTCATTAATTTTTACTTTGCAGAAGATGCTGTGATCTTCACGGAATCAATAAAAGCTCTGATCGGAGCTCTCAAGAGACTGAGCGAGGAGTCTGAGTGTCTGGGCCTGTCAGTGTCCTGGATAAAAACCAAGATCCAAGCCTTTAATGATCTCTTGGGCACAGCCGTCAGAAGTGTGTCTGTTTGCGGAGAGAGTGTCAACCTTGTCGAGAGGTTTACTTACATAGGCAGTGACATTCATGTCTCTAGTCACTCTTCCTATGAAGTCAGTAGACAGATTGAGAGAGCATGGGGGGGTCATGAGGTCGCTGGAAAGGGGTGTGTGGCGCTCCTGATATCTATGCAAAAGGACGAAGGTCCAAGTCTTTAGAGTCCTGGTGCTTCCTGATCTTGTTATATGGTTCTGAGACATGGACGCTATCAACTGACCTGAGACAAAGACTGGACTCCTTTGGTACTGTGTCTCTTCAGAGAATCCTTGGGTACCGTTGGTTTGACTTTGTGTCAAAAAAGCAGCTGCTCGTGGAGTCCCAAATTAGGCACATTACCTGCATTGTAAGGGAGCGTCAATTATGACACTACAGCCATGTGGTGCAATTCCCAGAGGGTGATCTAGCTTACAGGATCCTCATTGCTGAGGACCCGAGTGGCTGGACCAGACCAAGGGGACGCCCACGTAATACCTGGCTGCAGTATATACAGTAGATGGTCATTTCTCCTTAATGGACCCCGTGTCTGCCTGGGGGGGATTGCCAACCAGGATCTGGAGCAGTGTCATTGTGTGGTGGGTGTTGCAACATGCTGTATCAGTGCATTCTCCCCATCCTGACCTGACCTCATAAATAAGCCAACATTGAGAAGCCATTTGTGAAGGACTCAACTCTTAATGCTTTCTTGTCAATTAAAAAAGCAAAAAAGTAAAATCTAATATGCTGTAAAAGCATATTAGACACAGACAGACATGACACCAGATGTCCACAACATAAACAGTTTATTGCCTCTTCACAACACAGCACATACACAGTGCCCAAAGACTCACAGTCCTTTCCTTTCTTCTGCTGCCTGTACTCCACTCCTCGCAAGCTCCATCCTCTTTCACTCTGAATGGAGTGAGGCGGCCCCTTTTATAATGCACCCGGATGTGCTTCATGTGCTCCCTGATGATCTCCCTGCAGCACTTCCTAGTGTGGTGGAAGTGCTGCGGTCCAAGGATCCTTAGTCCTTTGGGCTCCCCCTGGCTGTGACCATGGATCCCCACAGGGTTGAGCCTTCCAGTTCCGTAGCTCCCACACAATCCAGGATGGCTTCCCTCTCGCGTCCTGGTTAAAGAATTGCCCCTCTCCTGGTCCCCTGCTTCCGGTGGGGCAAGGTCATCCATCCATCACAATGCATTTTTAGGTGCACTTGCATGAAATGTGAAAATTGTCACTCTCATCTTTATCTCTCTGTCTCTCTGCATTACACAACTTGCTATTATTTATCATCATTATTATTTTTTGTAAATTTTCCCAAATCCTTTTTGTAACTCTTCATATCTTACTTTGTTTTTTTTTGGGGGGGTCACAGAATTAAACTTCCATGATTATTTTCCAACTGGATTTCTGTTTTAGGATGGATGAAAGTAGTTTGTGTCTTTTGACGATGCCATCTTAAGCAACGATTGCCTCAGTGTGGTAACATAACCCCACCCAGAGAAGCGCAGTACTGACGTCATTGGTACAACAGAATCAAGGTCAGAGTCAGCTACTTCCCGCTCATCCAAGTTCGTGGATCAACCAAAGGAATTCTCTGTGTGATCATAGGCAGTGTTTAGGTATGCAATTTGGTTAAAATGATTTGTAGTTTCTGGCTATAGAATTGGATTTTTGGGCAGCATATTGGGTTTGACAAAAAAGCTACTAATAACTTAGGATTGGCAACTTTTCTTGACATTTCTTCTCCTGGTCACCTCCATCCTTTTCTCTGTGCCCTACCTTGCGCTTGGCATATGACTTCATAAGCTTCTGGATGGACCAGTTTTGTTCAAATATGGTATACTTATTCTTTAAGGAGAATTTGTTGTAAAAGGTTTAATTTTCATTGAGATATCTCAAATAAAACACACTGTACACAATTTTGCCATTTTAAAATTTTGTATTGTTATGATTCCTGCCACAGTAAAGCTCAAAAAGGGTTTAGGCAAAAGCCAGACCTGCTATTGTCATTGGTCTGAATTCCTTGGATGGGCCTCACCCCAGGTATCCCCAAACTCAAAAAGCAGATTTACAGCCTACGTACGCCCAAAAATGTGGGAAAGGCGTTAAAATATCAAATGTTCTAAAAAGAAGAGAACACAGCCGTACAAACCTTTAGTCTAAGAACAAAACTAATTTTCTTTAATATTTAAATAGTTCTTAAATAAAATTCAAAGCAGGAGCAATAAAATGCTTGCCTATAAAGTTGAAACTAAAAGCAAAGAACTCTAAAGATTGTAAAATCGAAAAACAGTACCTTAAATTGTGAGCAGGAGATCAAAACCAGAAAATTCGCAAAGAATCCACAATTGCAGGAGCAATGTCTGCTGTGAGAAGTGATGCTTTACTTGAAATACAAGCTGGGGCACATATAGGAAGAAAGGACAAAGAACAAAAGCATATATTGAAACCAGACTAAAAATAATGAATACAAAATACAATAGTCATTAAAATAATGCATGAGGAGTAACAGGTACTTAAAAGAACACCATCCATCCATTATCCAACCCGCTATATCCTAACTACAGGGTCACGGGGGTCTGCTGGAGCCAATCCCAGCCAACACAGGGCGCAAGGCAGGAAACAAACCCCAGGCAGAGCGCCAGCCCACCGCAGGGCACACACACACACACACTAAGCACACACTAGGGACAAGTTTGAATCGCCAATGCACCTAACCTGCATGTCATTGGACTGTGGGAGGAAACCGGAGCACCTGGAGGAAACCCACGCAGACATGGGGAGAACATGCAAACTCCATGTTCGGATCTCCTAACTGTGAGGCAGCAGCGCTACCCACTGCGCCACTGTGCCGCCCTTAAAAGAACACTCTACACAAAAATGATACTAACTTTCCCCATTTACTTTGTGATGGTAACTGAGAAAGAAATATTAATCTCCTGTTTTTATGAAGAAAATACAGTGCATAACAAAAAGTCTAATTGAAGATGACCCTATAGTGACCAACACTGGGCAATGGCAATCAATTTGAAAAACAACATGGAAAAATTAACAGGTAACAGGTAACAAAAGTGTATCATGAACAAGGTCCACCGGAGGCTAATGCCAATTTTTGTATAGGATTAATACTTCAGTATCTGTTTCCACAGGGGTCTTTAGGAATGTAACCACCACAGATAATGAGAATTGACTGTACATGTAATTTACATTCTTTTGTCACTTTGTGGTAATCTAGAATTACAAACTTGGTGAAAATGGTGTGAGGCCTCCTAAACGACCCATAAAATCAATCCAGAACCTATATTGACCTCAGACTCTCACCCAGTCCAGTGCACTCCAACTATTAACAGCAGGCTTTTAGCCTGACTAGGCCCAGCAATGGAGAAACAGGTACTTAAAGTTCCAAATATCAAGAAGGAGAAACCGTGAAAAACTCCAGCTTGTAAATAAAAGGTAAATCTTTATAAAGAAAGTATGTATAAACAAAAAAGAAAAACAGAAAGAACTGCTCAAAACAGCAAAACAGATGTGCCTAAAAAGGCAAACTGAGGCCAAAAAAGTCCAACCCATAAAAGCAAACTCCAAAGAGAGAAACAAAATAAGTCACAAAAAACAGAAAATCAGATGAAAACAGCGATACTTACAAAAGCTGCAAAACAATCCAAACAAACTGCTGCTGGAGCTCTCTTGCCCTTTATAGTGAGAAGAAGGGTCTCATAGGAGTGACATCAGGGGGCCCCACCTCCTGCGGCTCCACCCTCTAGGTACAAAGGACACAGGGACTTTTAAAGGAACAGTAAATAAAACATATAAATATACAGTGCATCTGGAAAGTATTCACAGCGCATCACTTTTTCCACATTTTATTATGTTACAGCTTTATTCCAAAATGGATTAATTTCATTTTTTTCCTCAGAATTCTACACACAACATCCCATAATGACAACATGAAAAATGTTTACTTGAGATTTTTGCAAATTTATTAAAAATAAAAAAATTGAGAAAGCACATGTACATAAGTATTCGCAGCCTTTGCCGTGAAGCTCGAAATTGAGCTCAGGTACATCCTGTTTCCCCTGATCATCCTTGAGATGTTTCTGCAGCTTAACTGGAGTCCACCTGTGGTAAATTCAGTTGATTGGACATGATTTGGAAAGGCACACACCTGTCTATATAAGGTCCCCCAGTTGACAGTTCATGTCAGAGCACAAACCAAGCATGAAGTCAAAGGAATTGTCTGTAGACCTCCGAGACAGGATTGTCTCGAGGCACAAATCTGGGGAAGGTTACAGAAAAATTTCTGCTGCTTTGAAGGTCCCAATGAGCACAGTGGCCTCCATCATCCGTAAGTGGAAGAAGTTCGAAACCACCAGGACTCTTCCTAGAGCTGGCCGGCCATCTAAACTAAGCGATCGGGGGAGAAGGGCCTTAGTCAGGGAGGTGACCAAGAACCCGATGGTCACTCTGTCAGAGCTCCAGAGGTCCTCTGTGGAGAGAGGAGAACCTTCCAGAAGGACAACCATCTCTGCAGCAATCCACCAATCAGGCCTGTATGGTAGAGTGGCCAGACGGAAGCCACTCCTTAGTAAAAGGCACATGGCAGCCTGTCTGGAGTTTGCAAAAAGGCACCTGAAGGACTCTCAGACCATGAGAAAGAAAATTCTCTGGTCTGATAAGACAAAGATTGAACTCTTTGGTGTGAATGCCAGGCGTCACATTTGGAGGAAACCTGGCATCATCCCTATGGTGAAGCATGGTGGTGGCAGCATCATGCTGTGGGGATGTTTTTCAGTGGCAGGGACTGGGAGACTAGTCAGGATAAAGGGAAAGATGACTGCAGCAATGTACAGAGAAATCCTGGATGAAAACCTGCTCCAGAGAGCTCTTGACCTCAGACTGGGGCGACGGTTCATCTTTCAGCAGGACAACGACCCTAAGCACACAGCCAAGATATCAAAGGAGTGGCTTCAGGACAACTCTGTGAATGTCCTTGAGTGGCCCAGCCAGAGCCCCGACTTGAATCCGATTGAACATCTCTGGAGAGATCTTAAAATGGCTGTTCACTGACGCTTCCCATCCAACCTGATGGAGCTTGAGAGGTGCTGCAAAGAGGAATGGGCGAAACTGGCCAAGGATAGGTGTGCCAAGCTTGTGGCATCATATTGAAAAAGACTTGAGGCTGTAATTGCTGCCAAAAGTGCATCGACAAAGTATTGAGCAAAGGCTGTGAATACTTATGTACATGTGATTTCTCCGTTTTTTTTATTTTTAATAAATTTGCAAAAACCTCAAGTAAACTTTTTTCACGTTGTCATTATGGGGTGTCTATGGTGGGTTGGCACCCTGCCCGGGATTGGTTCCTGCCTTGTGCCCTGTGTTGGCTGGGATTGGCTCCAGCAGACCCCCGTGACCCTGTGTTTGAATTCAGTAGGTTGGAAAATGGATGGATGGATTATGGGGTGTTGTGTGTAGAATTCTGAGGAAAAAAATGAATTTAATCTATTTTGGAATAAGGCTGTAACATAACAAAAGGTGGAAAAAGTGATGTGCTGTGAATACTTTCCGGATGCACTGTATACTGTGTAAAGTCGAGGCAAATAACATTCTATCTGTCTATTAATAAACATCTCATAAACACAAATGTGTTATCTGTCTCTTTGATGAAATAGGCAAAAAGTAAAAATGCTCCATTGTTTCTACTTCAAAATATTCCTAACAAGAGAAAGAAACTATGAAAAACTTGTGAAACGTCTTTCATTATTATTTTATTATTACTTGTATCACTTAACCAATACAGAGGGCAGAGCCGTGACTGAATCCTTCTTTCATATAACCATGTTGTACGTTCATTTCTTACAGCAGGTGTGTAAACCAAGAGGTAAGTGGCACAGAGCTGTTTAAGGTGGGAGGGCGACACAGTGATTAGTGCGGCCGCCTCACAACACTACAATCCCGCGTTCAGTCCCTGGCCTGTTTCCTGTCTGTGCAGAGTCTGTAAATTCTGATTTCCTCCCATACCCAGACATGCAGGAGTGTAATCCCACCAAGTGTTGTTGTGCTTGAGGGGTCCTGCAATGGACAGGAATTCCACAGCGCTGTTTGTCATAATGAATGGCTGTCCCACCTGAAGTGCTGCAGTCTCTTCTGTTTAATGTTTTATGTGTGTGTGTGTTTTGTCCAGGCTGCCATCTTACATTCAATGCTGCCCACTGCAATGTATTATTTGTTTGTTTATTTGACAGATGCTTTCATCCAGTGTGACTTGATGAAATCAATTTCACACTCAATAAATCTGGGTGATTGCAAAGTCAAATGAAATCAAATTTTATTTGTCACATACAAATTATACACACAGTACAAAACGTAGTGAAATGCTTAGCTGCTCAACTCCAATGACTGTGCCTTTAAGTTGAATATTTGGGACAATAACAATAATAAAGGGTGGCATGGTGGCGCAGTGGTAGCACTGCTGCCTCGCAGTAAGGAGACCCGGGTTCACTTCCTGGGTCCTCCCTGTGTGGAGTTTGCATGTTCTCCCCGTGTCTGCATGGGTTTCTTCCTGGTGCTCTGGTTTCCTCCCACAGTCCAAAGACATGCAGGTTAGGTGGATTGGCGATTCTAAATTGTCCCTAATGTGTGCTTGGTGTGTGGCTGTGTGTGTGCCCTGTGGTTGGCTGGCGCCCTGCCCAGGATTTGTTCCTGCCTTGCACCCTGTGTTGGCTGGGATTGTCTCCAGCAGACCCCCATGACCCTGTAGTTTGGAAATAGTGTGTTGGACAATGACTGACTGACTGACAATAATACATGACTTTATACATGTCAAAAATCATTTACAGAATTAAATACATGATAAATAATAAATAGTAACTAAATAAATAACTTCATAATTTTAAACCTTAATGTATGAGAGTTAACAATAAGGTATCATGCATCTCTAGACACTTTCCTCATTCAAGATTCAGATGGACTGTGGACAGAAGCTCCTCCTCAGTTTCTCTGAAGTGGACTTTAGGCAGCAGATCTGTTTACCTGAAAATATCACAGAAAAGAGGCCATCGTTGGGATGGCTGTTACCTCTAATAATTTTCATTGCCCTTGGTGTAGATGTCCTTCAAATTTAGGAAATGCACACCCTTTCTTTAATAAGATGTTCAATTTCTACCACAGTACAATAGATTAAAGAATAAGAAAGACAGATGTTGTGGACCTCACAAACAGAAGAGAAGCTTGTCTGATGTTTCATGTTTTACATAACACAACACAATGGAGAAAAGAAAAAAAAATGCAGAGATTGTGGCCAAACTCACTGTACCTGTTAACCCTTCACACAGCACCGGCTCCATCAGGCAGCATATTATTGGATGTCAGAAAAAAGAACAAGCACAACCGTGTCATTGTGCAGTCACTAAGTCTGACAAGCACAGTGGCTTTCAGCTTTTTAAACTGATGCAGTCCAGCGATGAGATCAGCAGTTGGCAAGTCTGGCAAACCCAAAGACTAGATGTTGCGTTGATGTGACATCGACTTTAGCTGCTTATCCATTTCACAGACATGGAGAGTTGATGTCTGTCTAGATATTTAATCACAAAACGGTTAGCTGAGTTTGAACGTTTTAACCACAATTATGTGCCGTGATTGTCTTCAATGAGCAGCTCATATCGAGTCACTCAGTACAAAAACCATAAAGATGCCCACAATGTGATTGTTAATATAAAACAGTTTTAATCTCTTTATTCACCATAATATATACAGTATATATTAAGCATTTCTATTTCAGCCTTTTTACAAAAGTGAACATCAAAAATAACAAATAAAAAGTATAAAAGGAAGACTGTCCCCTTGCTCCTCTCAAAAAGTTCTGGAAAATAAAGGAACAGTTCAAGTATGAATTCTTTTCCAAGCCTTTCATTGCACATAAACAGAGTTGTGATAACGTGCAGGGCGCTTTATGGAAGTGGAGTCATGGGACACGCGCAAGCCTCCCGAAACACGCTGGTGAGGAGGGCATCTGGGTGCTTAAACTGGACTTTCAGCTTTGGATGGTTTATATTTCCATGTGTAGAAGATACCCTGGATGAGTGAATATATTTTATAAATGGTACACATGCACATGTATGTATGTGCTAATATGTTAGGTGTATCTATTATATATAAAATACTTGGAGAAGTGGGCTATTTTATGTTGTGTTGTACATGTCAGTGTTATACTTGTATGCATATTGTATGTGTTTTATGTCATCATTATTACAGTATATATCAATTTACATGGCTGTTGTAGACTGTTATTATAGATGAGTTATTATATATCATTGTATGTAGCTGTGTGTGCTTTTGTCATGTACACCTCATACTATACAACATGGCAGGACCCCCACATTGCTATACTTTGGTCCACAGCAGGACTAAGAGCAAGATGGCCATGTAGGGGATGATCTGTGAAGGCTACAAAGGATCAGCATCTGATTACTTGATATTCTGTAGAGATAACGCGTGCAGCGACTGTCTACCACTCAGTACTTACAGACGTCTGTTGGCTGCACACATTAAGTTGGACTAAGCAGGTTCTGGTGGTGGATTAATGGACGGACTGTCACTGCAGTGCATGAAGAACTAGACTGGGGAACAATGAACTGTGGGAATGAATCCCTTCAGTTTTAAGTCAGACTGAAGCCTATCTGCAACACTCTGGACTTATGTTTGATTAATCATTCCTGGTTCCATATTTCTGGAAGCATTGCAGCAAAATATCAAGGACATGGTTTCAGGGTGACCTTCACATGAAAAGAAAAATAATTTTGTGAACTCTGTGGTCCAACTGAAACATTGAAACACAGACCACCTGGAAAAGAAGCTGACACTCTCTGGGCTCCTTGTTACAAGACCATAGATTCATCCCAGCGAGTCTTGGCCATTTGAAAATGATTGGCTTCTGTTAAATGCAGTGAGACAGATAAGATTCTCCGAGTCGACTATGGCTGCCCTTCCCAGAGTGTTACAGCACTGTATGTTCTGTCTCTGTGGTGTGACACATAAAGACACCTTATATCTATCTACAACTACACATATTATCTCATATATAAATTAGTAATCATGCTTTTAGATGTGTTAGATCCATATAGATCACTTTATACGCACTCCCAGAAGATCTCCCAAAGTGTAAAATGTTATTCTTAGTGGTAAAGCAAAAACAAAAAACAGAATCCCCGCACAAATGAAAGCTGTTCTTTTTGGATGGAGCAAGGGTCATTTCTGATGTGCATCTCTCAACAAAGAGAATTTTTGGCAGTCAGTTGAATTCGTCCTCCCTTCTCAATATTCCCTGACCTGGAGGTTCAACGGCGAAACGTACAACGAGATGTGCAGTCCTGAGGAGCACAGATTTCCATTTCAGAATTCAACTAAATTGGTAACAATGGCAGCATTATAGATGAGGTCAGAGATGTAACCGAGAGAAGTCTGAGGTCCGTTTTCCAGGTTATCCTGCAGTGGCGGCACCTCCCAGTACAGCGGCTGAGAACTGAGCGCCTGGTCCATGGGGTGCCTGTTATAATAACCGTTCCCCGTCGGCTGCTTTTGGCCGACTTCTTCATGAGACCTGAGTCTACAGCTAGAAGTTGAACAGAACGAGTTGAAGTCGTCCCACTGTTGTCCTGGGTTCTGTGATGCTGACATCTGGAACTCCTGCTCCTCCCAAAATGCTTCAGGTGGAAGGTCAGAAGACAAGTGAGAAGCAGTCTGTGACCTGGAGTGATAAGAAAAAGATGGAGCCAGCAAAGACGGGTGTGTAAACTCGCTACAGCTCGGCACTGGCTGGCTCTCCACTCTTGACCAGGATAAGCACTGAGTGTTCTTCTGGTTTGAGCCGGGCCTGGTGGGTCCTGTCCTTAAGCACTTGGGTGAAGGTGCATCAAGTGGAGAAAACCTGTGGCAGCTTGGATTTTGGAGGCTCTTTTTCAACGGTCTGATTAGCTTACCACTCTTGATACTTCTGGCTCTGCGGTTTTGGAACCAAACCTGTGAGGAGAGGCGAAACAAATGTTAGTGAAGTCAAGCACAAGAGCCAAAGTCTCTTAAACAGACAAGTAAAAGATGGTAGAATAAGGCTCTCTCTCTCTTTCTACCAGTTTAATTCTCCATGTTCACCCATGTTAACCAGTAGCCCCTAAGTCATAGGGGACTGGGGCAAAATGTTTTAGCCAGATTCCCTTTCTGACACCAAAATGGAAAGAAGAATGTCCTATTTTTAAATCACATTCAAATTATACAAGTGGCAAAGGAGAAATGACATCATGGTGGTGCAGGTATTTACCACATTTCAGAAATTTTGTAACGTTGCTTCATGTTGTTGGAAGGGTGTAATAGCATGTTGTAGACTTGAAAGTAAGTGGCAAAGAACAAACATTGGAACAGTCCTGATGAGAACAGGCCATGCAGCCTAGCAAAGCTCGCTAGTCCTATCCACTTAATTCCTCCAAAATAACATCAAGTCGAGTTTTTAAAATCCCTAAAGTCTTACTGTCCACCATGCTACTTAGTAGCTTATTTTGGTCTCTCTGCGTAAAGAAAAACCTCCTAATGTTTCTGCGAAATTTACCCTTAACAAGATTCCAACTGTGTGCCCATGATCCTGATGAGCTCATTTTAAAATAACAGTCTCAATCCACTGCACTAACTCCCTTCATAATTTTAAACACTTCAATCATGTCACCTCTTAATCTTCTTTTGTTTAAACTGTATAAGCTCAGCTCTTTTAATCTTTCCTCATAATTCATCCCCTGTAGCCCGGGAATCAGCCTAGTCGCTCATCTCTGGTCCTTTTCTAGTGCTGCTATGTCCTTTTTGTAGCCTGGAGACCAAAACTGCACACAGTACTCCAGATGAAGCCTCACCAGTGTGTTATAAAGCTTGAAACCCATGACATGTACATGATGGCTGATGGCTCTGTGAAGTTTCCTGCCTTGTGTCCAGGGCTACCCGGACAGGCCCTACACCCTGCGAACCTGAACTGGGTCTGAGAATGAGACCAGATCAAGTGAGGTGACCCGTGTGAGATGTATGGTGGCACACAAAGTCCAAGCACAGGCCTTCTATAGACCAAAAAGAAAACTCAATGAGCCTTTCATACTTTTGGTTGATATCTGCAGTGGAGTTTCCTTTTGACCCAAACATCAAAATCAAACATGAACAAACTGGGTTTCAATAAATGATCTTATAAGCACACAATATGAATATTGAAAATTTGTATCATTCCAGCACATTCATAATGAGCACGTTATTCTGTGTGACTCTTATTGATTTCTGTGTGACTCTTATTGATTTATAATTAAAAAAATAAAATGAAAATTCATAGAAATATCCGCTGCAACATTTCTGTCAGGCTGCTGTCTTGTAGTAATGTCTTCCAAACTTCTAAAACCTCCTCATCTTAAGTCAGTGTGCCGGTTTGTTGAATGGCGGCCCATCTGTAACTGATGTGACACACTCTCGAATTTATCGACTGCGCCCGAGCATCCGAAAACAAAACAAATTCACACATAAACGTAACTGGGCGCCAATTTAATAGAAAGGACGCCCGCCATCACTACTGCTTCATTCATTTCGAACGCACCCTCCTCCTCCTCTGCTCCCCTACCTGAATTTTACTTTCTGGCAGTCCGGTCACAGCGGCCAGCCGCTCGCGGAGGTTGATGTCCGGGTAAGGAGTGACGGCGAACGCCTTCTCCAGGTCAGTCAGCTGGCTCCGGCTGAAAATGGTCCTCTTTCTCTTCCTCTGTTGTTCGCAAATGCCGCTGAGTGACTTCTCTAAAGTGGGCATCAGCTGGGGGGGATTCGGGACAACATCTGAAATACAAAATATATATATATATATATATATATATATATATATATATATATATATATATATATATATATATATATATATATATATATATATATATGTATAAAAAAGAGAGAACGACGAACATGTAAGAGAGCGCAGACAACAACCGGAGAGCCGCTGGCCATCGAGTCCTGAATGAACCCCGCAGCCGGAAAACTTACACGGCTACTCAGACTCGTCAATAAAGGACACACAACTGATACGCGCCGGCTTAGTAATGTCATCCGATAGTCACTCTGCTCTTAATAAAGTGTGCACTCGGATACTCGGACAAAGATAAGACATCGAAGGCACCATATACGACTGACAGATGTCAAATCCCGCATAAATATACAGAAATTACAGACGGCTAGATACGAAAAGTGCACTATATGATAGATAGATAGATAGATAGATAGATAGATAGATAGATAGATAGATAGATAGATAATTTAATTTTTAAAATAACCTTTATTGTGAACATAAGAAGAGAAAATATTAACATAACAAAATACACAGTCAAATGACAAAAAGCCAAATTTCAGAATAAACATAAAGAATAAAGAGCCATCAGACCACCACTACTCCCCCTTTAGATAGATAGATAGATAGATAGATAGATATGAAAGGCACTATATGATAGATAGATAGATAGATAGATAGATAGATAGATAGATAGATAGATAGATAGATAGATAGATAGAGGCACTATATTATAAAGCCCAGGGTCTTGATAACTCTCATTCCCAGACGCTCCACTAGCAGATCTACAACTTTGCACTCAACGCCCCCCCCCAACCCCCCCCCCCCCCCAATGCCGTACCATCACACAAGAACAGAAAAAAAAGTCAAAAGGCGCTTCTGCTCCGAATTTTCCCGGCCTTGTTACTCCAGTCGTGTACAATTACAATTGTTAATAATGGAAGGTGGAATCAACTAAGTAATAACATAACTGTTACAAACACACACACAGTGATCTAACCAAAATAATTCTCTGAATGACATGCTACATACAATATAATATCCTGCATATCCAACAGAGAGACATGACAGACAGCAAGACAGACTTCAAAGAAGCTTTATGAAAGGCAAATGGATACACAGGTCTAAACAATAAGGACATGCCACTACAATATTACAAAATAGGCATTTATTTGATAGATTGATTTCTAAGGTGCTATATATGACTGACAGGAAAGGCATCATATACAACAGACAGCCAAGGAAGACAGACACTCGATTGATATTAAAGGCACTATACTAGACAGAACTGATGGAGGCACATAACTGTAAAACAGAATGATGGATATGCACCGGCTAGACAGATAGATAAGAAAGGCACGCAACTTATTAAACAGCTAGATGGACACAGACATGCAGTCACAAAACAAATCGCTAGACTACCTGTTCGTCTCCTTACTATGTAGCGCCTTGCACATCCTTCTGAGGTCGATAACGACTGGTAGATCTCTAGAACTATATAACAGAGCGATTTTCTTGCAGCTTACGGGACATTCTGATATCCCCCATAGATATTTTTAACACTGGCAATTTAAACAGGTCCATCCTGCTGATTGTCCACAGAGGATGCGCAGACCGAGGACACAACTTGGGTTCTCCGAAGCCCACCTGAGCAGCCCGAAAGCAAACCACAGCTTCGTGTATTTAAGGCAGTTAATCGAACCGGCCCTCTCAGTGTTGTGTGTCCGGCTACCTGAGTGGGTCATCTGCTCGTACGTTTTGTAGAACTTTGCACCAGTCATCGCTGTGTAAAGCGCTATAACAAATACTGGGTTTGCCAGCGTTTGTTAAAGAAATTTAGAGCTCGGATATATTATTATTATTATTGAACAAATGTTGTAGAATACATACAAAAATGGAAGTACCCACACAAAAACAACATGATTTCCTTAGCATATTTTCATTTGTGAGAAAACACTGAGGCAATGCTCACCTTTCGATGGCTCCCTTTTCTCCTTGAAAAGTACAAAGAAGCCGAGGTCCTTTTCCTCCGTCAGCTTTGGACTCAACGCGGCGTCCTTAAACAGAGACATTGGCGAAGTTGCACAAGTCGAAAGTGAGCGCAGAGCCCCCCGGACCAGAGCCTTTATAGGACTGTAAGCTGCCGGGTGCTCTCGGAGGTGTTATAAGCGCAGTCCTGCCTTTGAAGACCCCTCTCCACAGCGTGACGCAACAGCCCGACAGCCCGTAAACGGCCCCCCTTTTGATCCCATAATTGTTTCCCATTCTACAAGACAGTCTGACAGTTAAAACGCGCGCACATCGCCGGCCGTCATTGAACGCGCAGCCCGGCCGGCCCAGGTCGTGAATTGCGAGACAGGCGAGCTGTAACATCCTCGGGAGCGAGACAGGAAGAGGGACATCGATCGGCGTTAAGGGGCGTCTAGGGGGC
The DNA here is from genome assembly GCF_900747795.2 of Erpetoichthys calabaricus. Classification (NCBI taxonomy): domain Eukaryota; kingdom Metazoa; phylum Chordata; class Cladistia; order Polypteriformes; family Polypteridae; genus Erpetoichthys; species Erpetoichthys calabaricus. The sequence goes on along the minus strand of NC_041401.2, from coordinate 69,060,324 downwards.
ATCCTTCAAGTGCACTGAGCGAGACGCGTGGAGGTCTCGGGAGTCCCTTTTTAACAGCGACATTCACGCATATCGTAGACTGTATGTCTACATTTCCTTAATATAAGAGACACACACTTCTTTATTATTATTATTATTGTCAGATGACAGGAGTAAGTTTTGAATAAATCTTCATTACATAGTTTAACACTTTTCTTCACGAAAGGTTCAAAACAACCATAAAAATGCGCAAATCTCCTTGCCATTCTCCTTACATGTGTTCGCTCTCCTTTTAAAAAATGTCAACGCGAAACATGTCAATTGTTTCTAGTAGCTGATGGTATTTTGACACGAGGCTGGCTGTTCGTGAATACACAGCCTTGTGTTTATTAAATCCAATTTGAAGATATTTCCACACAACACATTTACTTGGAGTCTGCCTGCCCTTTTCAGCATCAGCTAGCAGTGTTGGCCCCGGCGCCTTCCACTTTCATTCAGTCACTCATATTGGGTTCGCGTCGCCGTTATGGGCACACCGGGAGAACGTGCATGCTACACACGGGCAGTGATCAGGCCGCTGTTTGAACCTGCAGCCAGTCAGTTATTTTCCAACCCTGGAAACACAGGGTCACGGGGGTCTGCTGGAGCCAATCCCAGCCAACACAGGGCGCAAGGCAGGAACAAACCCGGGCAGGGTGCAAGCCCACCGCGGCTGTTTGAACCCATGATTTTGAAATTGTGCGCCAACCACTGCGCTATATTCCACATTGATGTGAAAACTCTATAAATAACGACTGTTAAGTAAATGAAAAAAATCAAACAAAAATTCCTTGGCTTTCATAGTTGGTGCTGGATCCGCAAGGTGCCATAACTGATAATATCCGCTTCACGAGTGCTTTGTTTCGGTGTTTGTGCTGGAAACTGTTATCTGAAAATGATGACCGGTATTTATTTACACGACATCTACTGTACACTAACAAACGTGATTACTGTGGGTGTACCTGCCCATCTACGCTCTAACGGCCATTAATGTGGTTACATCGCTCGTCGAAGAATCATTTCGTTCTGGGAAGGGGTCTTGTACGTGAACTTGGTTCTTTGAGCTTTGAAAATGTACCTAATATGACTTCAAACAGAAATCTTTAATTATAGGCCACCTAACAGGATAGGAGCAGATCCAGAAAACCTGAACTTGACCTGTGTTATATCATACGCCACAAGAGTCATTTTAAAATCAGGAACCCGTTGAGATTTGACCGATCTATTAGAACATATTTATGATTACCTATGGAATCTGTTACAGTTTTAAATAAATAAAGTTCTTTTCTGGAACCTTCCTTCATATTGTGTGAATGGTCCTTTAGGGAATAAAAAATGGTTCCTCTATGGCAGGGGTCGGCAACCCGCGGCTCTGGAGCCGCATGCGGCTCTTCAGCCTCCTTGTAATGGCTCCTTTTGGCCTTGACAAAAAAAAAAAAAAAAAACATGAAAATGAATAACGGCAATTTCTTAATTTAATTTGTATATAATATATGTAATATATATAATGTTTATTTACTACTACTACTGTTATACACTTTAACATCTAATTTTTATTTTTATTTATAATTTGTCAACTAAAATATGCGTCACATCTACGTCTATAGCCCTCGCCTTTACCTGCAGGTGGCTTCTGGAGTGTGCGACCCCTGCACTAACCATGAATAAATCCCAAAAATGAAAAATCCCAGAAGAGAACAGAGAGTTTAATTCTGCGTGGACAGAAGCATTTGCCTTCACCGCCAACGACGCTGGCTTACCGGTGTGCTTAATATGTGGCGATAAATTATCGAACAACAAAAAATGTAACGTTGAAAGACATTTTCGAAACAAGCACTCAGCATTCACTGAAAAATACCCAAGTGAAGATGAGCGAAAGAGAGCAATTTCGGAACTGCAACGGAAAGCTGAACAGAGCAAACATACTTTCAAAAAGTGGATCACTTCTCCACAATCAACTACAGCTGCTAGTTTTGTGGCAGCTCAAGAGATCGTAAGGAGGGGTAAGCCGTTCACAGACGGAGAATACATGAAAGAATCGTTCATAAAAATATCAGAGCATCTATTCTCTGACTTTAAATGTTTTGGTGTTTGAGCGCATGATGACAGTGTTTGCCAGAGATGTACAGAAAGGTACACTCTCTCACTTCCCCTCCCTGAGAGAGTTCAAAGCAGTGAACATTCACATAAATTGTGATTATTTCCACCGTACAATTATTGCAATGCAAGCTGCATTTAGAGAAAGATTCAGTGAGTTCAGAAAGAAAAAAAACACTCTCTCCTTCCCTGGACATCGACCCATCCCTGCTGAACACATCCGCATTCACAGGAGTAAGTAACCCCGATCTAGAAATTGAACTGGCCGCATAGCGGATAAAGATTTATGGGTGTCCAAGTTCAAATGCCTGACAGCGGATCTTGAAGAAGTCGCCCGTCAGAAGGCTACTCTCGCTAAAGAGCACAAATGGACTGATATTGAAAACCTCCCCAAACCCGACAAACTTGTTTTCAATACATGGAGTGCCATTCCCGAAACATATATGAACATGAAAAAATATGCATTTGGAGTCCTGTCCATCTTTAGCTCAACATACTTATGTGAGCAAGTTTTCTCAAGCATGAACTTCATAAAGTCCAACTATCTCTCCCACCTCACACATGAGCCTGCAGTCCTGTGTGAAGGTCAAAGTCACATCGTATAGCCCCGACATAGAACAACAACAACATTTATTTATATAGCACATTTTCATACAAAAAGTAGCTCAAAGTGCTAGAGATGATCTGCAGCGAACTTCAGAAACAGAAGTCACATTAAACAGATGAGAACAATAGCATTTAATAGGCTAATATTTAAAAAAAAAACCACACATTTATTTCAGATCCGGAGCTGATGTAGGTTTTTTTGTATGTTCAGGTGCTTCAGTTGATTGCTGGCTGAGAGGGAAACCTGAAGAGGATGAGAGCACACTGAAATGGAATTTTATGTTTACTTTTTTAAAGCTGCTAAGCTACAGCTAAATGTTTTATTTATATTAAAGTGGGCTAGTTTTTATTTTAATTTTATACAGGTATAGGAAGGACTCAAATAGGCCTGTAGAGTTCAGTTAAATTTATTTCAAAGTAGGCCTACACATGCACACTGCACTTCTGTTTGTTGTATTCCGTGGTTGTAACATGTAAAATCTAAAAAAAGATTAAAACTTTTAAAAGTTTATAAGCTGTGTTATGTTTTGCGGCTCCAGACTATTTTTCTTTGGAGGAAGAGGGAGCAAAATGGCTCTTTTGATAGTGAAGGTTGCAGACCCCTGCTCTATGGCGTCGCTGTAAAGAACCACTTTGGCACCTTTGCTGTAAAGAGTGCGTGCTAGAGACGTGCAGAAGAGTCCACACACATAAGTGACATACAAGGGGAGACATCTTCCATTCGTGCCGATTAGCAGATGTCATTGTCCCATGTTCGATCTGCCCGTCAGTGTCGCGGCCATCTTACACTATTGCGCTCTTCTTCTGTTCTTTGCCCAGACGTTCTCCATATCCAGTATATGATGGAGAATGGCCAGTTGTGTTAACGAATAACCCCAATGAGCGCCATGTTGAAATATCGACGTCACTCTGTGTGCGGTGTGCTCTGCGTAACATACGAGACAGCAGAGAAGTTAAGGCGCTACAATTTCGACGCATGAAGAGTTGCTTTGGGTATTTAATCACAGTTAGGCCGTTTGGGGGTCGGAGTTACTTTACGGCGCTTACATAAAGCCACAACCTGGGTGGGCGACTGGGTTCAAATCTCGCGCCCGATCGCTCCCTTTTGGAGTTTGCACGTTCTTCCCGTGTCCTTGTGTCCTTCTCACCCACCAAACCGGGACTGTCACAAGGTTTTCATGTCACATCTCCACAGACGTGCAAATTGCAGACAGCAGCTCGTCCACAGGAGTAGCTCCCCAAAAGGTTTGCAGCTTTCTGCATTGGGTCTTGAGCAGTCGGCATAGGCTCCGGCCATCCCTGCCACCCAGAATTAGATCCAGGGGACTGGAGAATGGCCGAGTGCCCGGTGTGCCTGCCAACATTCACACACTTAAAGGGCCAGACGTTCATTTTAGTTCAAAACACTGAGCAAAATTATCAGCAATAAATAAATCTTTTGTACGTGGAATTCAATATTAATTCTTACATATGTTACAGCGGGGTATAGAGGAGTGTTTTGAAGTGATTTAAGCACATACTTATAAAATACATATTTTACAGACTGTGACAATAAATAAATCATGATAATAAAACGATATGCGACATAAACTCCGCCGAACAGGAGACTCCACGCTAGTTGTTTTTGGTGTATCGCTCGCCTCAGCCTCTGATCTCAAATCCCCTTCCTTAGTAGTCTTTAAAGAACACCCAGCCCCCCGAAGCACACACATTGTCACCTGTCGCCCCTCCACTACACTTCTTAGAGTCTCAAAGCGCCCGTTAGCAGCTGAATCCCAGCAATACACAACCGTTGATCTACGCAATGTGGGCCATCGGGGGGACCCGTCTTTGGTGCGCTAAGCCCAGGTGTTGAGGGGTCGCGAAGTGGTCTTTTCAATGTTTGGAATGCGCGATTGCCTTCATCTGTCCTCTCGCTGTTTTTTCCTCAAATCAATGCGCAAAGACCGCACGTGTGAAGAGGCTTCTCGCTTTTTCGGCAGATTAAGCGCAAGCAGCGCCCGGCTTTGAACCCGTCTTAGTCGGCCGCCCTCCTGCCTACTGATGCGCAGCAGTTGGCACCTCTCCATTAAATCAAACAGTTGACGAGGGACAATATGCGTGCCCTGCAATGAACTGGCACCCACCTTATGCTCACCGCCAGTCCAGTCCGCCATGACCCCGATTAGCAGGGTTTTCAAAAATGGCAGTGAAAAAATAAATTGAAAGAATAGTGTGTACTTGACTCCTAATGTAGGGGAAGATATCAGAATGTCCATCTGCAGCGCTCAGTGGGCCTTCTCTACCAGCATGGACACTTAAAGAGTAGACAATGAAGCTCCCACCATTGATCACATGCTGTGTAAAAGGACAGGCCCACCACACCAGGATATACAGACTGTCTGCCATAAACCCTAAACTGAATCAAGTGCTTTATGAGAATAAAATGGGTGGACAAATTGGACACAGCCACCCAATGAAATGGGCTTCCGAGGGCGAGAGATCATCACGTAGAGCCATTAGGGCTTTCACTTTGTCAGTAGAGCTGAAGTGAAATGATTCCCCCATTTGATGAACTCTGTCTCTCCACTCCATTTCATGCTGGACGCATTCTTGTGAGAATGAATCGCATAACAGCAGTATGCCATCAAGGTGTGCGGTTAATGCTGAGGATCCTAATTCTGCATCCCCAGGGATTACAGGGTGCACAAAACCACAACTTCAAATCCCAGAAGCCCACTGGGCACTCATTAATGGCGGTCCACATTTGAGCCCGCGTTCATCCAGTCAGCACTGTCTACTAAATAAACCTCAAGAGAATTGTTGTGTTCATAAAGACAAGTTGTGAAATATTTCTGTGCTGATTTATGGCGTCTTGTTTTTTTTTTTTTTATTGTCTCTAGTGAAGTCCATGTGCCCCACTGCTATGGTAAGCTACTCACCAGGAAAGGCCACAAATTTTTTGATATTTTCTCTAACTAGCTTTTCTTGACTCATAGCACATCACCCTCAGATAAAGTTAAAAATAATAAAAGGCATCATACAATACAGACATAAAACTGACAGAAAGACAGACTTCAAAGACACTTTATAGGACAGATATGAAAGGCACTATACTAAAACAGAAAGGACATTTATATACAAAATGGGTGGATGGACAGAAGGGTAGACAAGACACTATATAATGGACTGATAAGAAAAGCAGAGAGACTTCAAAGGCACATACAATGGAGCGATATGAAAGGCACAATACTAGATAGAACTGCAACAACTAGGCAAGTAGATATGAAAGGCACTATAGGAGAAATGTAGGGACATGCAGCTACAAAATAGATAGGCAGCTATGCAATGGGACAAGATTTGTTGTATTCAAAATTGGTCGAACAATTCTGACATGTAAAATTTTAACAGGAGACAAGAAAGGTAATGTAGTACATCTTCTGCGGATAACGTTAGACACCAAAGGAGATCTTGATATGCCATTTGTATTAAAATGTTTACATTTTCCTGTTAGAATAGATTTTGCTCTGACAATTAAAAAAATCACGGGGACAAACATTCGAAAAAGTCAGTTTATTAGAGAGAGAAAGAAACGCTATTCGCTCGCGGGCATTTATACATTGCGTTGTCACAATGTAAGTTCAAACAGGAGATTAAAATTCAATGCGATATTGATGAAAAGTTAATTCAAAAAATTGTTTTTACTGAAATTTTACAGTAAAAGTTTAAGTTTAAAAAGTATTTGCGTGTTAATTTCAAAGCCAAACAGAACAAAAACGTATAACGCAACAAATACCTCTAACGCAACATCAACCATAATTTTCTTTCAATTTATTACGTTTTACTATTTTTTACTATGGTTAATTGCTCGCCGTAATGTAAAATAGTTAGGTCTATTATGCATATGTAACAATTCCTATGAAAATAACAATTTGATTAAATTGTACATCCGCTTCCATATACGCGAGAGGCAGAGCCGTGAAGTGGCTAGCGTGTAGCGTTCGCCCAGGGGATGGCGAGCGAAGCGAGAAAGGGACAGAACCTCCTAGTCTATTCTAAAAATAAAGTAAACCATATATATATATATATATATGTGTACACTATATAAATGGGTAGCCATTTCCTTTTGGCATTACCAATGCAGTGGAATCACTAAGCCAAAGGCATAAATGAGAAACCTCTAGTATCAGCTTCACATTTTGACAAAAATAAAATCTTTGTGCTGTAGGGAAGGGCCCTCCCTTTGTCTGTTCATTTTTTTCGTATATTGCTGTTGGAATTGTATATTATGGAGCTTTCTTATGCAGTGAAGCAGGGGGTGTGATAAAGAATGAAATATTTTACAGTATTTTCTGTTTACTTTTAAAATGTACATTCTTAGATATCCTAGATAGATAGATAGATAGATAGATAGGACACACATTAAATATAAAGATGGATACAGACATGCAACCATAAAACACATCTCTAGACTACATGCCTGTGTGTGGCAACAGTTTATGACAGATACTTGTGTGTGAATTTTTAACTCGGTAATATTCTTGTATCTGCCTCTAAATGATACAGAGATTCCTCCAAATACTTCTTTTTTAAAACACTAACAAATAATTTAATTCTTCTGTGGCCATCTCAAACACATTGTTTCATTCTACTGGATAGTTAACAGAGGATGTACTGGCAGGATACAACTGAATGAATGTTAAAGGGGTACAATTAATTCAGAAGCCCAGCCTGAACAACCAGAAAGCAAACCACAGCTTAAATAATTTTTTATTTAATAATCAAATCATCTCTCTGAGTGTTGCACGTTTATCTACCTGAGTGTGTCTTCTGGTCGCACAGTTGAAAGAACTGGCCAAAATCAGTTCTAAGCTCATTCCAATTAAATTACCACAAAATATCAAAGTCACCCTTCCAGCTGTTTTTTCAGCCTTCCTAAACTACAGAATATCTGTCGACAGAAAACTCGCCTGGCAGTTTTGGCCTGAGGCAGAAACCAAGACTGGTTGGAGTGCCAAGACATGATGATGATGACACATTTCATTTATATAGCACAACAGAAAGAACATAAAGGTATATATATAACGTTGGATACAAATAACGTCTGCATAAAACACTAAGAACAACTGTATTATTATTAACAGATATAGGATATACAAAGGATTAAATAGAACCTAAGACAATAAACCAGTGTAAAATACTAAACACAATACTGAAAACTGAAAGCAGCATCAGAATGTTAGGGTAAGTTAAACCCCTTTCTGAACAGATGAATTGAGTCAACTGATCTAATTAACTTAGGTGGGTTTGATTACAAAGTCAGGGCACTATATAGCTGAAAGCCCTGTCCCCCATAGAGTGCAGGTTAGTTTGGAGCACAAGAAGATTGCCGGAATCAGAGGACCTTAGTATTGTGATGGAGAAGGTCACTAATGTAATCTCATGTGAGGCCATTTAAAACTTTAATATAGATTGTTAACAGAGTTTTATGTTTAATCCAATAAGACACAGGGGGCCAGTGAAGGCAAAGCAGGATGGATGTTACGCGCTCATTGTTGCAGAACACATAGGCTCACCCCCACTTATAGTGTGCCGGTTTAACTTACACATCAATGAGCATACAAAAAGAAAACATGCAGCCACGTATATAAGCAGAGACTTTAAAATATGCCCTGAAGAAACACAAATTATCCTTGAAGATCCTTTCCTTTCTATTACTACTTCCACAGCAATTAGCTCACTATATAATAATAATAATTCATTACATTTATATAGCGCTTTTCTCTATATACTGTACAAACTGAGGAGCAGGTTAAGAGGTTAGACTGTACACCATACATACTGATAAAAACTACTATGTGCATGACATTTGCAGAAGCTTCAGATAAAAAGCATAAACAGCCTAATTTATGTAATGGCTGTCAAACCAGACATTGTGTATTTAGACAAAGCTCAAATGATATGGATACAATGAAACTCTTAGAAAAATAAGACAGAGAATCCATTCCATGTCCTCAAACCAAAATTCTCATCATTCAGGGTCCATTATACAGTAAATCGTATAAAGCACCTCACATTGTCTCCTCTGCATGTTGATTTTAAACCTAAGTGGTAGCCATTTAGTCAAGAGAAAAAGTGCTCAGATTTGCATCTGAGAAGGTTGCTCTGGTCAGAAATGGTTTATTCAGTCTACAAATTGAAACCTTACTCTTAACAAAAACATCTGGTCTGCAATATCCAGGCTTGCACTGTATATTCTAGAATTTGTTTAAAAATTCCAGTAAAATGTTAACTTGCTATTTTTTTTTAATTTACAAAACATGTAAACACATTGTAGAAAGCCCCTTTGTCTGCCCCCTATTCCTGCTCCTTTTCATCAGCTCAGACACGAGGGGTGTGAGGGCGCGTAAGCCGAATTTACAAATCAGTTCCCTTTGATGATGGGACTTTTTGTTGCTACAGCCATCTCATTATAGCAAGTTGGCAGCTTAGTGTGAAGTGCACATTGTCATTCCAAAGTGAAGCAAGTGTGCACAGTGGATCTACACAGCACTACTACATTTATGTCAAGTTTATTTAAAAGACTGACCCTCTAACATAATTCCACACCAGCCTTGGATCTCATTACAACACTTTTACTATTGACATCCTTCAGTTGTGTTCTGAAGACAAATGCAATGTATGCAGACCAGAGTTTGGTGTATCATTTTACCAGTGTCTGGAAACTGCATTTGGTCCTTTTACACATACAGCTGAAAAAGTTAGAAAGACAGGACAATATATTAGCTCTGTACCTGGGAGCTTGAGTGAAATGGCCTCAGTGTTAAACGTGCATGAGACCTCCTCACACAGACATGCTGTTACACTTGTGTATTTGTGTATTCCTGTAATAGACTTGTGTCCTGTTTGGGATGAGTCACGGGCCTGAATCCACTACAGAGACCTCCAAGAAGAAGTGGCCGGGTAGCGTTGGGGGATAAATAATCAAAAACAGGACTGGAAAATGGATATAAAGCAAAGCCCAAATATATACATAATTTTCAACAAATACAAAAATAAATCAAATCTTGTGTATGTGTGATATTTAATTATTATAAATTTCTGTTGATTAGCTCCAATTTAAAGATACAGTCATAACTTTGCCAGAAACAAAAGAAAAAGGTACAAATACTATCCATTTGCAAATCAGCTAGACCTGCCAGCTCAGATACACACTAGAAAAGGAAGCTTGGAAACCATTCTTGGCTACACCGTAAAAGTCGTTACAGCTAAAAAGCAACTGGTGAGACTGTAATGTACTTCTGTCTTGTGGTAAATCACAACACTGATGATTTAATCACAGGTTCTGACAGATACCGTGACTTGGAGGAAGTCACATAACCTGTCAGTGCTCTGTGCTATGCACTACAATGCTTTGGGTGAAAAATGTTAGCCTGCTCGGAGTCCCTGGTGCTCATCTAAAAGAAATGAAAGTGATTGGAGATCAGGACACCTTTTACAATAAGGTATATGCAACACAATATACAGTACATGTCCTTCATGATGTATAATCTAATATATCATTACAGTATATATTCAGTACTGTGCAAAAGTTTTAATGCTTACACAAACAGAAGTGTTAACAGTCTAGGTTTATCAATTAACAATGCAAAATGAATAATCAGAAGAGAAATCTAAATCAATATTTGCTGTGACCATCCCTTTGCCTTCAAAACAGCATCAGTTCTTCTAGGTACACTTGCACAGAGTTTTTGAAGGAACTCAGCAGGTAGGTTATTCCAAAAGTCTTAGAGAACTAACCACAGACCTTCTGTGGATGTAGGTTGCCTCAAATCCTTCTGTCTCTTCATGTAATCCTAGACACACTCAAAGATGATGAAATCAGGGCTCTGTGTGGGCCATGCCACCACTTCCAGGACTCCTTATTTCTCTTTACGCTGAAGATAGTTCTTAATGACATTGGCTGCATGTTTGGGGTCATTGTCCTGCTGCAGACTAAATCTGGGGCCAATCAGCCACCTCCCTGATGATGCTACATGATGGATAAGTATCTGCTTGTATTTCTCACCATTGAGGACACCATTAATCCCCAATTCCATTTGCAGAAATGCAGCTCCAAACTTGCAAGGAACCTGCACAATGCTTCACCGTTTCCTGCAGACAGTCATTACTTTACCGCTCTCCTGCCCTTCGGTGAACAAACTGCCTTCTGCTAAATCCAAATATTTCCAATTTTGACTCATCAGTCCAGAGGCACTTGCTGCCGTTTTTCTGCACTCCAGTTCGTATGTTTTCATGCATAGTTGAGTCGCTTGGCCTTGTTTCCATGTCAGAGGTATGGCTTTATGGCCACAGTTCTTCCATGAAGACATCTTTTGGTCAGACTTCTCTGGACATTAGATGGGTGTACCTGGTTCCCACAGGTTTCTGCCAGTTCTGAGCTGATAGCTGTGCTGGACATCTTCTCATTTCAAAGGGAAGTAAGCATGATGTGTCTCTCATCTGCTGCACTAAGTTTCCTTGGCTGACCACTGCGTCTATGGTCCTCAACGCTGCCTGTTTATTTGCGCTTCTTCAAAAGAGCTCGAACAACACATCTTGAAACCCCAGTCTGCTTTGAAATCTTTGCTGGGAACAGACCTTGCTGATGTAGTATTAACTACCTTATGTCTTGTTGCTTGCCATGGTGGTAGCAGAGGTTATCTGTTCCTCATCCAGTTTTAAGCCTCCTACACAGCTGTTTCTGTTTCAGTGAAAGACTGTGTTTCAACCTACACATGAAAATGATGATCATTAGCACTTGTTTGGTATAATTGGTTAATCATTCACCGGACTATAATTCTACAAAATCCCTGACTTTGTGCAAGTGTACCTAATTGATGCTGGTTTGAAAGCAAAGGATTTTCACACCAAATATTGACTGGATTTAGGTTTTGGTGACTTTAAAGTGAACCCGGCATAAGTGGGTTTGCCATGTGTATGCCTTGTGGTGCCCTGTTCAAGCTGCTTCCTTTATTATGGCTTGTGCTGCCAGGATAGCCTTTGGCAAGCCCACAACCCAAAATTGGGTTAATCAGGCAGAAAATGTATGCACTATATAATACAATTATTATTATTTTTTTTAATCACAAAGTACTTTATTGAGATAATATATTTAAATTAATATAAAGCAGCTATTTGATAACTGATCAACACTGTTGGACAAGAATAAGCATTATTTCTGATTTAAATTTAAACCGATTCCTTTTGTGCTGTGCAGTTAAACAGGAAAATAAGCAAAAATGGGAGAGGAACGGGGAGTCATAGACACTGTGCAGGAAAAGAAACTCAAGTGCCTTTCTAAGAGTAACTTCTCACAATATCAAAAGATGTACAGTACATTGTAATAAGTAGCTCTGCTTCATTGTTTGAATACTTTCTAGGGGGACCTTTGACTTAATAGAAACAACTGCCAACAACTGTGCACTGTGTACCATAGTCTTCAACCATTTATGCTAAACACTTGTTTCCAAGAGTTATGATAAGGTTTTGGAGTTTGTATACAGCAAGATAAGATAATTAGGACATCCATTATCTTATTATCTTCAATTGGTGTAACTTCACAAATCCTGTGGTAAAATGGACAGACAGGCAGATATTTAGCAGTACAGTAAACATTTACCTCTAACAGTATACTGTAATTGCACAGTCTTTTGTACACTGAACCAGTTATGCATTTATGATGACAGCCATCTTCTGTATCCCCTAAAGTCCTCATCATTTACTGTATCCACTAGTAGGAAGACAGTGCAGTGGAACCAAAAGAAACTGTAGCGGAGTGATCCTGGCTGCAATCTTGCACAATGCACTCCTTTTAGGTGAATTGTCATGTGGTAGACTACTCCCACAAGAACAGATACCATGTACATAGTGCCCATTTTTAGATTACCATCTCCATCTGTGAAGAAAAAAAAAAATGATAATAAAGCAAAAAATATCTTGATAAATTTGAATCAGCTAAATCATATTACAGAAATAAGGTATTATGGATTCATTCACTCTTCTACTTACATTCTTAAACATTTGTCCTTTCCACCACTTGCTACTCTCTGGCCATCAGGACTCCAGTCAACTGCAAATACCTTTAAAACAACAAATCTGCGTTAAAGTAATTTATTAACAGGTTAAATGTATGCATTAGAAAAATAATTTCTCTACTTAAAAAGGTATATATTTTGATTATATATGGATATGTAGCCATACCATGGGGTGGACATTCTTTTTAAAATCTAAGATGCTGTTTCGTACATATCAGAAATTTTCAACTCAAAAAACAAATATAAGAATTACTGAACCACCTCCATACTCTTAAAAATATGGTTGTAACAATTAAATAATGGGGTGATTGGCCTATAATACTGGAGGAGGTGTAGTCACTGTAAAAACCTAAGTAGATCAAAGTGGACTCCAGTCTAATGTGAGTTGTACCTTCAGAACCTACCTCCATATCAACAAAAAAGTGTAAACTGAACATGTTGCACAGATAAAATATAGTCAGGACTGTCAATCTGGTGAACAAAATGCAGTCCAGTTGCGTAAGTGAACCCAACTTTAGATCCCAAACCAAAACACTTACACAAAAGTGAAATACATATTGATACAATGAGAATGGAAGTCCTTCAGTTAATTCCTTACTGATGAGTCATATAAAGCAGGCATGTCAAACTCGCGGCCACCGGGCCGCATGCGGCCCGCAACAGAAATCTGTGCGGCCCGCATGACAGATCCTAGTTAGCACTGAACTTGTACAAAATTATTACTATCGTTTGTGATTGAATCATTCTACATCTTCGGTGTTACTTATTGACTTTTCTTACTTCTGCCTTCTGACAAAAGCACGTTTTGCTATGGCATTACGGTACCGGAAACGTCATCTGCTAGTATAGCCACGAGCCTTGTCCAAAGTTAATGAGCCGCAGCGTCACAACTGAAGTGCTAGGCAGCAACAGGGGTGGCCTTAGGCATGTGCAAACTGTGTACCTGCACAGTGCTGCCAAATCTCAGGGGCCGCCACGCCAATATATATTGAATATAAAACAGAAAGAGAAAATAACGACACAGCTGACGGCAATGTGGCCGAAAAACATTCTGTTTCTTGTTAATAAGTACGCTGTATTTACAAATGTCACTAGAGTCGGAGCAGTAAGCTATGTAGTATTATAATGTTTTGCCGTAATGAGAATATCATGGGCCGCCACTTGGTTTTCAAGTTACGGACACGCGTATATAGAAGCTTGTCATGAGCACGAAGAGGCAATGCAGTGTCCACAACGCTTTCATAAGATACAATATTGACATTGCCAGACGAAGGGGCCGCCGATTCTTTCTCTGCCCAGGGCTGCCACGAGCCTAGAGCCGCCCCTGGCAGGCTACACTACTGGCTGGGCTGCTGAGACCGACCACTGGGCAGAACTGACCATCACAAGTAGTAATAGCCCGCATATTTTCACGTTTTTTGCTCTAGTTTCATGTAATTTTGTGATAGTATTGTAACGAACAGTTAGTGCGGACTACAGCTGAAGATCTGAAGTGGATGCGAGAAGTTGGTGAGTTGTTTATTAACATATTTTTGTGATTTTGAGTTTGTATAATTATTGTAGGTCAGGTGGCTTTTTGCATATCGGCTTATTTTACAATATAAACTTTGAAGTAAACTTAGTAAAGTAAAATTAGATTTTTGGAGGATTTGTTATCCAACTTGAATTACTGAGCAATGAATTCAGTGAGCATTTTCGTGATTTCAGTTCACACAAACATGCAGGGCATTGCGCTGTTCTCTTACAACGTTGAGAATACGCCTGAGAATATCCAAATGGAATTGATCGAAGTGCAGCCAGATTCTATTCTGAAGGAAAAATACAACGAAGTTGGTGTGCCAGGCTTGTATGCTTACCTGCCACCCTCGTATGTGCAGATCCGTAAGTTGGCATCAACAACAACAACAACATTTATTTATATAGCACATTTTCATACAAAAAGTAGCTCAAAGTGCTTTACATAATGAAGAAAAGAAGAATAAAAGACAAATAAGAAATTAAAATAAGACAACATTAGTTAACATACAAGCATCGAGAGTACTGTCAATGTTCGGAAGCACTTACCATTTTGAGCAATTGTTTTTGTTAATGAAAGCTACCAAAACCCCACATCGCTCAAGACTTACCATCGAGCACCTTTCATCCCTCATAAAAGTTGCAGCTGCACAAGATTTCAAGCCTGATAATGACGAACTGGTTACTAACAAGAGATGCCAAGTGTCGGGACAAAAGAAATAAATATCACAACGTAAGGCTCCTATATAAGCAATGAATATAATATAATGAATATCAATCACCAAGACACTATATAAAAGCGGTCGGGATTGTCCTTCCGTCCCGTGAGTGCAAAGCGTAGCGGTATTCCGCTTATCACAGACTTACTACTTGCGGTACGAAGCGACGCGATGTGAGCAGAGTTCTGGTGCTCCCATCGTTCCCTTGCTTTTGTGCGCAATGCGCTGGAAAAATAGACAAAATTATGTCTCTGGAAATAATTAATGTTGATGGAGTACAAATGCCTCACCGCATAGTAAATATCAGGGGAGATGGTGCTTGCTTATTCTCATCTATAGCTTATTTAGTGCATGAAACTCCGTCTTTAGCGGTACAGATTCAGGCTGACATTGTACGACATGTTTTACGTAATTGGTCAAGGTTTCAGCCATTTACAATGATGCCGTCAGGAATCTCTTATAGGCCTACAAATGAGCTTCAGTATCTCACTGAAATGTCAAAGTCTCAAACTTATGGTACCATTTCTGAGCTAATGGCAGCGGCAGAGTTGTTCCCCAATGAGTTTCAAGTATATTGAGTCCTACACTCCAAGTTTGGACAGGCACTCAAGGGGATAAAAAAACTTAGGTTTTCGGGAGATGTTATGAATGGGCACTTTGATGTTCTCATTCCCTACACTTACATGCCTGATGTACACATGGAGCGCACACAAATTGAGGATAAAAGTCGGTCGCCTTAAAAGGCGGGCGAGCCTAGTAATATAATAAGGACCTAGCTAAGAGGTTAAGACTCTAATTCTACACTGTTGTACGGAGACTGCTTGGAAATAAATTGCTTTTCTTTAAACTTTAAACTTTGTGTTATATTTTTTAAAGTTTTCAGTATTGGAACGAATGCTACAGTAACTTTGTATAACAGTATAATAGTATTTGTTACAGTACGGCCTGCTGACGCACGTATGGCAGTCGAAGCGGCCCACCAATGGTAGTGAGTTTGACATGCCTGATATAAAGTATACTTGAACTTACAAAATATCACCATCCACCTGTTGACTTGTGACCCTACACAACCCAGCCCATTGTTTAATAAACTTTTGATGTGTGGTCATGGATTTTTTGGTGAAAAAAATGCATTCTACATAAGCATCTTTCTGATGATCAACTTCATACAAGTTAGAAAAAGTAAATACAAAAAGTGTCTTATTTTGCAATTTGTAAAACTGCTCGCCAACCCCTGGGTTTGGTTACCTGGATATACAATTTAAAGAGATTGTTATTTTCAAGGGAATTGTTACAAATTAATTATTTTCACTTTTAATTTAAAACTTCAGTAAAAACAATATTTGGAATTAACTTTTCTTCAAGATTGCATTGAATTTCGATTCTGTGTTTGGACTTACATCATGACAACGCAATGTATAACTGCCCCGTTAGTGAATATCTTTTTTTTCTCTCTAATAAACAAACGACTTTTTCGATTGTTTGTCCTTGTGATTTCGAGCGACAATTTTCTCGTTTAATTTGTTTGACTTCATTGTTTCTCACTGCTAGGATTGCCCATGTACTCATTTCTTCTGCTGATAATCCTTCGGGATAAAATTCTTCAATAAGATTTTTACATAATAAATCTTCTTTTATAGTGAGATTTTTAATTTTAAAGTTGCCAATGTCTAGTAGCCAGTTTACGAAATCATCCAAATTGTGATTTGCTCGCATATTTTTTTTGTAGTTTGAATTGTTGGAACAAAGACCATAAAAGGTCCACTCTTTAGGCATGCATCGTAAATCTGCCTTCAGCCTCCTTTCTTGACTACTGGTAGAACTTGTCTAAAGTCAACTCCCAGTATAAAGGTTTTACCTAGAATGGTTGTTCAGATCCAAAAACGCCCCGACTGTTTGTGGGATCATTGACGCTCCGTCCCAAAAAATATTTAGTTCTGTTGCAGTTCTTATTTCATCTTCTTTTTCCATTTCAATGTAACATTTTCGTCTGTGATATTTAAAGGTAAGTTAAGCGTTTTGTGAGCTGTTTTACCATATGGAAGAGGAATTGCTTCTATACCTGTCCACACTATCGATGTAATGTTTTTGCATAAGTGTTTGCAATAATGGACTAAACATTTATACAAGAATGTTTTTTTCCTGTTCCACCTGGTCCATCTATGAAGAACAACTGCTGGCTAATTTCTCAGAGAAGACATTTTTGAATTGTGTCGAAAATTGATCTTTGATCATTGTTTAAGTGTGAGTACATTTCCTGATAAAATTTTCTTTGGTCTTCCACTGTTATATCTTCGTCTGCTGTTATCTCTTTCTTTACCTCTGATTTGTTAATTTCTTATGGAAGTCCAAATTGCTGCATCGTTAAATCTTCTGCTTCTAACAATTCTTTGATGATCGAAAGAGCCATTTGTTCATTTGACTTTTCGCTTAATGCTCCTTTGAATGCTTCCCATAATTGTAAAGCATTAACTTCACCAGTCATAATTAAGTACACAAAGAAGTGTCTTAATTTGTCAGGCATTATTACAGAAGTGGCATCAGACATTATTTCAAACATATAGTTGTCCGATTTACATAACCCAGCTGCTTGTGCTGCTTCTTGAAAAGTACTGTACATAGTTCCA